>NW_020867078.1:351683-439862 GCF_003369695.1 Bos indicus x Bos taurus
TATTGTCCATAGAAATAGACAATTAGAGCTTAATTGACAAACCAAAGAAAATTGATTGAAAAACTGATTGACAGACCCCAAACTATCACTCTCTAACATTTCCTACTGCCTGTGAGTCTGTCCCAGCCCTTGGATATTCAATTGGTGTCAAATGATTATGTAACAGATGGCCTAAGGACCAGTTCTGGGCTAGTGTTTCCAGCTTATAGTCAGATAATGAGGCTTAGGTCATCGTCATTCCCTAAATGAGCCCTCAGCATCATTCTTTGGGGCCTGACCCAAGCTAACTGTCTCAAAGATATGTGCAAAGTTATCTCCACTAAAGGAGACTCTAAAGTCTATGCCTTAGGTATGTTGCCTCAGCACACATACACACTCACAAGCCCATACACTGCACACACATACACTGCATGCCCGAATTTATATTGCAGCTCTACAAGACATTAGAAACACTAGGAAACGGTTGCATAAATGATCCTTGTAATGCATTCTCATGCTACCAAACACTCCTTATTGCAAATATATAGCCCTGGAAAATGGTTATATTAGCTTATTTTGAAATTTCTTAAATTGTGAATGAATACTACTCACTGACAAATGATGTGAAAGTATCTGAACTTCATAAAGAACCTGTTTCTCTCAACTCCCATTCCCGCACCTCAGGGATGACTTTACTATAATAATAGTAATAGTTTTCTGTTTTCTTCCATGCTGTTTTCTCTCTGTGTATCAAAACATACATATCTATAGGGATTTTTTCTTTTACAAAAATTGGATATTTATATATATATATTATTTTTTTCCTTATAACTTGCTTTATTCAGCAGTGTGTCCAGGACGTCCTTCCATGTCAGAACATTTCAGTGTAACAGTACCATGTTCATTCTAATGCCTACATAGTACCCGTTATATGAGTGTGCCATGGATTGTTTAGATAGTCCCTATTTGTAGATATTTAGATGTTTCCAGTTTTGTTATTACATATAAGTAAGGCATTAGTGAATGCCTGAAAGCACTTAAGCAAGTGTTTGTGAGTAATTGTCAGGTCAAAGTGTATGCTCAGTTTTAATCTTGGCAAAAACTGTCAAATTGTCCTTCCAAAAAAAGTATCAGTTTACACTTCCACCATATGTATGCATGTCCATTTCTAATTCCTTCACTAAAAGTATTCTTAATCGCTGTATTCATGGGCCAGTTTACTAGAGGAAATCCTATTTCAGTTGTGCTGTGAGAGTTTCTGTTACTGGAGTGTATTTCAATTACTTTTAATTCAATTGTATTTCTCCAGTGAATTGGCTATTTTTCAGTTGGGTTGCTTGTCTTATTGATTTGCAAAAGCTTATTTATTAACATTTTGTTATTTCAAATGTTGTTATTAACCTTTTGTATTTCACGTATTGTTTTCCCAGTCTGCCATTTCATTCAAACTTTGTATAAGCCATATTTTCCCATATAGAAGTTTTTAAATTTTTGTGTAGTCAGATCTGTCATTCATTTCCTTTATGGCTTGTGGATTTCTTCTTATTCCTAAGAAGGTCTTTCCTACTCCATATTCTTATATTTTTTCTACTGCTTCTGTAGTTTGGGGTTTTACCCATAGTTCTCTCTTCTACCTGAACTTTATATTCATGCTTGGTGCACAGTGAGGCTTCCCAGGTGGCTCGGTGGTAGAGAATCCACCTGCCAATGAAGAGAAAAAGGTCCAATCCCTGGGTCAGGAATATCCCCTGGAGAAGGGCATGGCAGCCCCACTCCAGTATTTCTTGCCTGGAAAACCCCATGGACAGAGGAGCCAGCCTGGCAGACTACAGTCGATGGGGACACAAAGAGTCAGACACGACTGAGCATGCACGCACAACACATGGTGTGCAAGAGGGAACTAATTTTTATCTCTGGGTAGTAGTTTCATGACTGTTATTTTTGTTCATTTTTATACTTCTGTTTTATTCCAAAGATTTCACAATTGGCAATATTACTTTGACAACAGGAAAAAGTCCTTTGAAGTAAAAGGAAATCAGGATTCCCATATTGTGTGCTGTTGAGTTCTAGAGAGTAGTAGGTATAGGAATGGAAGAAGCAAAATGAGGGGAAAAAAATAACAGAAAAACTTCAAGAATGTGTAAGGATCATAAAGTTTCATGTCGCTCCTTGCTGCCTGATACTGTTTTACCCAAGGAAGCCAAGGTTTTTTTTCTCACTCATGGGCTGGTTTGAGTATAAGCATGTTGGTCAAGGCAGATGCTCGGTAGCCTGTTTGCTCTCGCATTTTAGGCATCAGGATGGAATGAGGGTGATGCTATTATGGTCAAAGACACTCACTCAACTGGTGTAGAATCTGAGGAGGTCTGGAGGAAATGCTTTCAAAGCAGAAAGCTGTTTGCACAAGGAAAAGTAGAAGTGGGTGCTGCCACTTGCTAGTAGCTAATTAGCAGAGTTACCTTGCTCTCACAGGAGGGAAAACCCGCTCAGGAACCCGGGAAATATGGACAGTGCCATCACAGTGGATGAATGAGCCATTTATGGCTTATATAAAAGTTTGTTCCTGTCCAAAAGCAGCGAGGATGGAGATCTTTAGCTGGGAAAATGTGTCTATAATCTATAATTCCATTATGCTCAATTGTTAAAGTTGTAGTCAAAAGAGGCCAGGAAGTTCTTTTGAAGTTCAAAGAAGCATAATATTCAGTGCATAATATTCATGCAAATGTAGGACAAAATGAGCTGAAGAGTTTGCCTCTTTTGGCACATCTGACTTAGGTAATGAACTATTGATCAAAGTGAGGTAGAATAATTGAGTTGTTAAGAATATTTAATTATATATTTCAAATGAACCAGCCTGTGCCAAGGATGGCAAAAGTCCTTGGGAGAGAAATGGTTGGTGTATTTCATGGCTTCTGTGCCTGCTTTATAAGATGGGTTAGCTGGATCTTCCAAGGGACTAGATTCTCACTCATTTTTCTCCTTTGGAGAAAAGCTTCTAACATTTGTATTTGGCTGAAAATGGGCCTCTGAACTTCCCAGGAAGGATGAGTCCCAAAAGATTGCAGAGAAGGAAGAAGAGAGTGAAATTTGAGACACAGGAAGCATGGTCTTATGGAGCCTACCAGAGCCTCTTTATTGTGAAAGTCAAGGGCTTGAGTCCTTCACCTCAGGTTATCACTTGGACATTTTGAGGTGATTATTTGACAAGACAAAGAAATGAGCAGAAGAATAGACGTATTCACATCTTAGAAGTTCAGATAGGTAGAAGTAGAGTAAATGAGAATGCTTTAAAATTAGCTTAATGCCTTTCAAGGTATATTCTTAAATTATTTTTTATGTTGGGAGGGACCAGTGGTGTTGGCTATGGAAACTCTGGAGTCCACTTTGATCCAAACCCCAGATCCACGACTTCCTTACTTACTTTGGGAATGTTGCTTAATCTCTCCAGCTTTAGTGCTCTTATCAAGTACAGTAGGGGAAATAATAGTGTATTGATTGTAAACATGGTCATCTAAAGACTCGATCATATTGTGCACACAGAGGGCTGTGTGACAGTGGCTGGCACACAGTTTTAATGAATGGTAGCTTCCCTGATGGCTCAGACAGTAAAGAATCTGCCTCTAGTGCAGGAGACCCGGGTTTGATCCTCGGGTCAGAAGGATCCCCTGGAGAAGGGAATGTCAAACCCACTCCAGTATTCTTGCTTGGAGATTCCACGGACAGGGGAGCCTGGCAGGCTACAGTCCATGGGGTTGCAGGAAGTCAGACACGACTGAGTGACTAACATACGCACACACAGCAATTTAAAGTAACTCTCTTACAGGCCCAATGATATTATCACCTTAATTTTCAAATGAGAACTTGAAACTGAGTGAGGCCAAGTGACTTTGTACAAAGCCAGACAGCAAATCCAGGGCAGCACCAGAATGAAAACCCAGGTCTCCAGATCCGCTGTTCTGTTCACAACACCATTTGTGTCTAGCAGTTCTTTGAGGAAGCCAGTGCCTTCTCTTGAATAGAAGCCAGTGCTTTGCACATGTGGAGAAGGAAATAGCAACCTACTCCTGTATTCTACCCTGGTGAATCCCATGGACAGAGGATCCTGACAGGCTACAGTCCATGGGGTCCCAAAGAGTCGGACACAACTGAAGTGACTTAGCATGGCATGCACAGCTTTGCACATGGCAGCCACTTAACATGTGAGATGATCTGAATAGATGAATAAAGAACTTTGTAATCAGAATTCCAAAGACAGGCAGTATACTATTTGGGAGTTAAAAGATAGAGTCTAGGACTAAAGTTATTCTGGAACCTAAATAAGCTAAGCCAAAGGAAATGTGTGAGGAAGGCTAAAATATGTGCCTTTATGTGCATGCTTCTTAGATTTCCCTGACGTATCAGAAGGATTGGAATGCCCTCATTGTCTAATGGAGAGTGAACTGTGCTCTAAGTCAGGAGACCTGGCTTCTGGTCAGTTCTATTGCTCACTGTGTGGTGTTGGTTGAGTCATTCACACTCTCTCTGAACTAAAGATTCTCTACTCTCTGAGAGGAATTCTTCCCTTCTGGACAGCAAACTAAAGGATGGGAGAATAAGGGGTTGTGCAGCGGGGAGGGCAGGGGAAACCAGAAAATGAAAGTGGAGTGTTAGTCCCTCAGTCACGTCCAACTCTTTGGACCCCATAGACTGTAGTCTGCAAGGCTCTTCTGTCCATGAGATTCTCCAGGCAAGATACTGGAATGGGTTGCCATTTCCTCCTCCAGGGGATCTTCCCGACCCAGGGATTGAACCTGTCTCCTGAATTGCAGGCACATTCGTTACTGTCTGAGGCATCAGGGAAACCAAGGCTCTGTCTTTAGTATTTGGAGCACACCTGGACTTTTATCATTGTCACAAGGTCTTTGCCAAAAGCCTTTTACTCATTTAAGATTTATAGCGTGCTACTTCCCCAAAAGAGTAGATATAGGTTATATATGAAAGAATGGGATTCCCTGGTAGATCAGCTGGTAAGGAATCCACCTGCAATGCAGGAGACCCTGGTTTCAATTCCTGGGTTGGGAAGATCCCCTGGGGAAGTGATAGGCTACCCACTACAGTATTCTTGGGCTTCCCTGGTGACTCAGATGGTAAAGAATCCACCTGCAGTGTGAGAGACCTGGGATCAATCCCTGGGTTGGGAAGATCCCCTGGAGGAAGGCATGGGAACCTGCTCCAGCATTCTTGCCAGGAGAATCCCCATGGACAAAGGCACCTGGCAGGCTACAGTCCATGGGGTCACAAAAGAGTCGGACACCCAGCGCATCACAGCATATATGAAAGAATAGTTGCAAGATAACTTTTTAAAAGCTGAAGCAAAAAAATAGAGGCCATCTGACCAAAGTAGAAAGGGTAGGTATTTTTAACACCTGATTTGGTATCATGAGGCTTCCCAGGTGGCTCAGTGGTAAAGAATCCACCTGCAATGCAGGAGATGCAAGAGATGTGGGTTCCATCCCTGGGTCAGGAAGATCCCCTGGAGAAGGAAATGGCAACCCACTCCAGTGTTCTTGGCTGGAAAATTCCATGGACAGAGGGGGCCTGGTGGGCTATAGTTTATGGGGTCTCAGAGAGTCAGATACAATTGAGTGACTGAGCATGCACAAAGGTTGATACATTACAGTATTCATGTTTCTAAGTTGGTGTATGCTTCCTGAAAAGATAAAAGAGAAGCTTTCCATTGGTTGGCAAGAGAAAGGTACAATTTCATCTACCTCCCACTTATTCAAATGGTATGAAAGAAGAATCATATTTGGCATTTCTCTATTAACCCTCTGTAAAGGAATAGGGCAAACATTAAATTATAGCTCAATATAAGTTTTTTTATAAGTGCTAAGTTAATGTAGTCCAGATAGTTTAACTTTGAATGATATAAGCTAATCGAAGGCTAGAACATGGAAATGTTATACATATGGTTGTTTAATATGTCTAGTAGACTGCATTGTCAATTATCAGATACCCTAAGCAAAGTTTACATCAACGTGATTTTTTTCTATTTAAAAATAGATGTCATTTTTCAACATTCAGAAGAAAATAAAAGTATTAGAGAAACAAAAGTCATTGGTAATCTCAACATTTATGTTAATCATGGTTAATTGGTATATAGACTTAGAGTCTTTTTTTTTTTTTTTTGCAGCTACACACACACACACACTCATATGTGAGCCTCCATGGTGGCTCAGATGGTAAAGAATCTGCCTGCAATGCCAGAGACGCAAGTTCTATCCCTGGGTTGGGAAGATCCCCTGGAAAAAGAAATAGCAACCCACTCCAGTATTCTTGTCTGGGAAATCCCATGGATAGAGGAGCCTGGTGGGCTACAGTCTATGGGGATCACAAAAGAGTTGGACATGACTTAGCAGGTAAATGACAACAACAACACACAAAATTATTTTATAAAAATGAAGCACTCAGGCAGGGTATGTGCCCAGTAGTGGGATTACTGGGTCATATGGTAGTTTATTTCTAGTGTTTTGAAAAGAATCTCTATACTGTTCTCCATAGTGGCTGTGCCAGTTTACATTACCACTAACAGTACAGGGGGGCTCCCTTTCCTCCACATCCTCTGCAGCATTTATTGTTTATAGATTTTTTTTTATGATGCCCATTCTGATTGGAGTGAGATGATACATCACTGTAGTTTTGATTTGCATTTCTCTACTAATGAGCAGTGTTAAGCATTTTTCCATGTGTTTATTGGCTATCTGGGTGTCCTCTTTGGAGAAGTATGTGTTTAGGTCTTCTGCCCATTTTTTGATTGAGTTGTTTGTTTTTCTGATATTGAGCTGCATGAGCCATAATTCAAAAAGACACATGTACCCCAGTGTTCATTGCAGCACTATTTACAATTGCCAGGACATGGAATCAACCTAGATGTACATTGACAGATGAATGGATAAAGAAGTTGTGGTACATATGTACAATGGAATATTACTCAGACATAAAAAGGAGCAAGCTTGAGTCAGTTCTAGTGAGGTGGATGAACCTAGAGCCTGTTACACAGAGTGAAGTAAGTCAGAAAGAGAAAAAGAAATATCATATATTAATGCATATGTATAGAATCTAGAAAATAATACTGATTAATCTATCTGCAGGGCAGGAATAGAGATGCAGACTTAGAGAGCATACTTGTGGACAGAGCAGGGGAAGGAGAGCATGGAATGCACTGATAAAATACTGTTGAAATATATACATTACCATATATAAATAAGCCAGCTAGGTGGAAGTTGCTGTATAACATGGGGAGCTCAACCCAGTGCTCTGTGACGACTTAGAGGGGTGGGAGGGAGGCTCAAGAGGAGGGGACGTATGTATATTTATGGCTGATTCACACTGGTGAATGGCAGAAATCAACACAGCATTGTAAAGCAATTATCCTCCTATTAAAAATTTTTTAAATGAAGCAGTGATTCATCATGGATTCTCTAAAGTGCACCTGTAGTGGAGATTTAGCCTATGTTGTCTGAAGTGAAAACTGGATAAGTTAGGTATCAGTTGTGGGGCACACAAAGTTGATTCTGTTGTGAAGAGTTCAAGAGCACAACTTAAATTCTTGACCAAATAGTAAGTAAACCTCCTTTAGCAGAGATTTGTGCAGCTGAGGTGCTGATAGAAAGAACAATTTGTTTTTTTCAGACAAGAGATTTAATTTTTTGCCCAAAGTCCTATGCCAGATGACAAGAGATTATTTTAGCCAGAAAAATTATTCAGATCAGGTTTCACCAGTTGAGCAGCCTTTCTGTAAAAGTATCTCCCATGGCCTTGAGAATACCATCAAGTCTCAGTTATCCATGTTAATGGGAGATAGAAGGGCACAATGAATTGAAATTTCATGGAAAATCTTCATTTCTCAACTTAGCCAATGATGTTGCCTTGCTCAACTCTCAAACCTCTTCGAAATATGGACCTTTTCTTCTCATTGAGTTTGCCCACCTGCTAGTAGAAAAGCTAGTAGAAAAGGCAGGTAGTGGGAAGCCCAGGCTGTGCATAGGCCACTCAATATATATTAAGTTGAATTAATTTTGGACAAATGATCCAACAAGTAGGAATAAGATAATTAACTACCAGATAAAGAGAATAAGCTGTATACTCAAAAGTGAAGGACTTGGGTTTTTCTTGACTTTCTGCTTTCACTGGCTTTGGTAGCCTGAAAATGACGTCTTAAAGCCCTGAGGAATTCTGACTGAGACTTCAGTTCTAGAAACCCAATTTCCAGAGAAATAGGACATTTTTTTTCTGTAATGACTGCTCCATCATGCCCTTTGTCCTGCTTCAAGTTAGATAAATGTCAGAAGAGAAGTACTTATGCTTTTAATTTTTTCTTCACTATTATAGTAGCCTTTAAAAAAATACTCCAAAAGGAATTTGTTTACTTGATTTGTCCTCTTATATAATGAACAGCAAAGATTCATCTCTCCCTGTCCACTGACTGTGTGTGTTATAATAAAATAAATATTATTGTAGTACTTAACATGATGATGTGTCTACAGTAATAGCTCTTATCGAAAACTGTTCATGGGAATGTTTCTTGCCTTTAGACTGGTGATGAAGTTATTGAACTTTTGACCTGGTGCTCGGTGCTAGACAGTAATGGTTGGGGAAAACATTGATGGCATAGAAGCACATCTTTGTTGTTTACTTTTTGTCATCATTTCTGTTAACAGGGGCCCTTAAAGTATCAGGGATTATCACTTTCAATTAGGGCCACATGAACCTATTTGAAAAATAGCTGTGATGATACAGGTTGAAGGTCCATCTCAAATGTTCATTGAAATTCCCTTGGGACCAAGTTCTACTCTACAGATACCATGAGTCAGTGGTAAGTCATGAAGTCTCTGGACTTCGCAGGTGGCTCAGTGGTAAAGAATCTGCCAGTGCAGGAGCCACAGGAGACAAGGGTTCAATGCCTGGGTTGGGAAAATCCCTTGGAGATGGAATATGGCAACCCACTCCAGTATTCTTGCCTGGGAAATCCCATGGACAAAGGAACTCAGCAGGCTACAGTCCATGGAGTCACAAAGAGTTGGACATGACTGAGAGACTGAGCACTTGAAGTCTCCAGATGGTATCGCTCAGGTACTGGCAAGTGATAAGTTTACTTTGCTTACTTGCATCTCCTTCAAGTTGGTGAGGTATCACTGTTTCAATAAAATCAACTCACTTGTGCTTCTTGTCCAAGATAATATACTGGAACTTGAGGTGTGGTCAATGTTGCTGTGTAACTCATGGAAGTTTTTTAAAGTTCAGACTTACAAGAATGTGCTGAAATGGACTTTATCATAGTTTCTGAAAATTGAGCATTGTTCCGTGTACTCATGGAGAAATCAGCTGTAATTCAGCTAAGCACCCAATCTTGGGCAACCATGGTAAAACATGTCTTAAAGACTATAGTTTAAAAAAAAAATTATAGTGTTTACTTTTGCTATGTAGTTGAAATCAGTGTCAGTAATTGCAGAAGTGTTGTTTTATAGCACCAGTGATATTACTGTTTAGCTCCTTGTCTCTGCCTTCAGTTCCTGAATTTGCTCCTTCCAGGAATTTGTGGATTTCTCTTTGGAGCATAATTAGCCAAATCCCATGTTGCTGAGGTAATGGGACCAGAGTACTTGATGCAAACCACTGTCTTTGCATTTATGGTCAGGTTTTGATGCATAGTTAGTTTTTGAGTAAGATGTTTTCATCCTCAAGATGCATAGTTGGGAAGACACCAGTATGGCGCTAGTGGTAAAGAACCCGCCTGCCAATGCAGGAGACATAAGAGATGTAGGTTCAATCCCTGGGTCAGGAAGATCCCCTGGAGGAGAGCATGGCAACCCACTCCAGTATTCTTGCCTGGAGAATCCCATGGACAGTGGAGCCTGGCAGGATATAGTCCACGGGGTCGCACAGAATCAGACACGACTGAAGCAACTTAGACCTTGACCTAGTATTGTAATGTGAGATAAATGCCATGTATTGTGAGAAAAATGCTGATGGGTATAAAGAGAATGAAAAAGAACTTTTAGCTGAGTTACTCTTCTCTTCCCATCTCTATTTCATAGCTCTTGGAAGCATAGGCACTATTTCATACTTTATAGTCTGCCCTTGAGATAAATACCAAAAAATGCAAAATGAAGTCTTCCAGTTGTATCATTTCCTATAGTCATTTGAGTATGACTTGGCTTCACTACAGACAACACCTGATTCTTTAAAAGGTGAGCAAAGCTGTGTTTTCAGGTAGGCTGGGAAGAGTGGTTTGAGAAAAATTAGGCAAGAATGTGTGGAAGCCCTTTATTTTTTAGTTCTAAAAGTGGGTGACATGCACTTTACACTCATGTAGCAGGACAGGCAAAATGCTACTGTGGTTTCAGTCCTTGGTTCTGAGGCCAGCCTTCTTAGATTTGAATCCCACCTCCATACCTTGACTACTTAGGTCAACTTAGGCAAGTTACCAAACCTCCCTGTGCCTCATGTCTAAAATGGGGCTAATAATGGGATCTAGCTTGTAGGGTTGTGGTAAGAATTTTTGAATTCATGGATGTAAAACCCTTAGCTTATAAGACATGTTCAACAAATTTTGTTGTTATTTTTCTTATTACTGTTATCATCATGCTCAAATGGCTCAGTGTTCTTCAGGACCTGGTTTCTTGGCCTCTTTTTACCTTTATCTTCTACCTCCTTATCCTTGAGCCAAATTTGGAGCAGGCAAATTCAGATCAGTCAGTTTCACACATTGTCTAACAGTACCCTGTCTAGAGGCTGAATTTGGGGCAAACAGAATCTGTTGGCTGAAACAAGTTATTTGGATCATCTGTGGTTGTCATGAATAGTGGTGAGCTCAGATATATTGAAAGGATCCATTTAAGAGTTTCTGTAAAGAAATCTATCTTAAAGATATTTTAGAGAGGTGACGGCAACTTGTTTAACAGCTGTAGATAGAGAATACCCTCCTTGTGGCATTGGTGTATACCGTTCCTTTGGAAATTGACTTGCCTGTAAGTTAGAATCTTAGCAATTTGGAAATGAGTTTTAAAATATGTAAATGCACATGAAACCCACATTTTGATAGCTTGCTTTATTTTGGTGCTTGCTTAGTCTTTCAGGGGTGGGTCCTTATCTTTTATTATCCCATCTCTTTATCATCCAGAAAGGAATAAATCACCCAACCATGCAGATCACATTGCTAATAATGAAAGCTCATCCAGTTTCATATTTGAAGTAGGTAGTTCTCATGTCAGCCTCTGAGGGAGCTGATTATTTCTGGCAAAATAATCCAGAATCAAATATGGAATACACAGGTTCCATCTTACTTTGCAATGTGAATTTAAATCAACAAAGTAATTTCCAGCTTACCTCCATCCAAGTATTAGCAATTGAAGAACCATACAAGGCAATTTATGCCAGCCTAATAATACCACCTAAATAGCCTCCTTCATGGATTTCCTTCTAAGTGTATACTCAGATTTTTCTGAAATGTCTAGGTAAGTTGTTGATATGAAAGGCAAATAACTTAGGTGTTTTCAAGATTATGAATTTATCAAATTTATTTTAGAGAAACGGTCATTCTCTTCTCACCAGTATGTGGAAGTTTGCAAAAGGTGCCTAATTTATGTTTATTTTGGGAAATTCATGATTTGTCTGTCTTCAGTTTAACATGCAGGGATTGTTGAAAATATTTCCTACTTCATTCTATAACACTGTGGAGCAGAGGTCTAATTTGTGTATTTACCAAAAAAATTGTATTCCTGAGACTTGGGTGAAAAATATATAACTTTTGCCTACAAAGTAATTTTGATTTTTCGGAGTTCTTTTAATCAATAAATGGTCTTGAGCACTTACATTTAGTCCAGAATGTAGCTTAGGATAATAATATTAACAATAATAATCGTAATATCATAAAAAGAGAAATTAAAAGTTACTGATAAAAAAAATATATATTGTTTCCATTTTCCCTCACCAAATTTGCGAAGTTTTAAGCAATTAAAATATCCAGTGTTGGACATTTTCACACACTGCAATTGGGAAGTAAATTAGTGCAGCTTTTCTGGAAGGCAGCTTGACAGTATAGATTGGGAATTTAAAAGCGTTCATTACCTTTGACTCAATAAATCTACCTCTAAGAATTTATATTTAGAAAATAACCAGTATTATATACATTAGTGTATATGCAAGGATATTTATTTTTTGTTTATTTTTTGGCCACACCTAGAGGCATATGGCAGAGAAGGCAATGGCAACCCACTCCAGTACTCTTGCCTGGAAAATCCCAAGGATGGAGGAGCCTGATAGGCTGCAGTCCATGGGGTCGCTAAGAGTCAGACACGACTGAGCGAATTCACTTTCACTTTTCACTTTCATGCATTGGAGAAGGAAATGGCAATCCACTCCAGTGTTCTTGCCTGGAGAATCCCAGGGACAGGGGAGCCTGGTGGGCTGCCGTCTATGGGGTCTCACAGAGGCAGACATGACTAAAGTGACTTAGCAGCAGCAGCAGCAGCAGAGGCATATGGGATCTTAGTTCCTCGACCATGGATCTTCTACTGTCTCCTGCAGTAGAAGCACAGAGTCTTAACTACTGGACAGCCAGGGAAGCCCCTATATACAGGGATATTTATCATGGAATTTTTTTAAAACAAAGAAAAGGATACAATTTGAACCCTCAAATAGGGGATTGGTTAAGAAATTATGTTTCAACTGTGTTAATGAAAAATCATGTCACTAGGCATGTAGTATAGGGGGAATATTTAATGGCACAAAAATGTACACAATGTGTTAACTTTAGAAGTAGTTTATAAAATGTATATTGTTATATGTTGTTAATTATATAAATAGAAAACTTTATATACCTTTATGCACAGAAGAGAGACTAGAAAGAGCTTCTAGTTTCTTGACATGTAAAAAGCTTAGAAGTTGTCACTCCTATTGTCACAAGAACAAAGGCTTAAGGACATGAAAATCAGCAAGTCCTCTTAAAATCACAGAAAATTGAGGTCACAGGGCAAACTGCCTTGTGGTTTTTATCTTGGAAACTGGAAAGACAGGTGAATACAATCACCACTGCTGGATCCTGGTTGGAGCACTTAACGGGTAATCAGGTAATCGACTAATTGCTGGAGAAGGAGCATGTTCTAGCTTCAGAGAGAAAAACTCTTTTTTGTGAGTTTTTACCTCCAGGATCCCCACCAGGTTCTCAGGTTTGGTGAAAAATGTATAAGTGTTATAGGTAGAGGAGGGGGAAATGTAACCATTTAAAATAAGCCTAGAGTTCTTTATTCTCATTAACTAAGGCCTGGCCTCAGTTCAGTTCAGTTCAGCCGCTCAGTCGTGTCCGACTCTTTGCGACCCCGTGAACTGCACCACGCCAGGCCTCCCTGTCCATCACCAACTCCCAGAGTTTACTCAAGCTCATATCCATTGAGTCGGTGATGCCATCCAACCATCTCATCCTCTCTGGTCCCCTTCTCCTCCTGCCCTCAATCTTTCCCAGCATCAGGGGCTTTTCAAATGAGTCAGCTTTTCGCATCAGGTGGCCAAAGGATTGCAGTTTCAGCTTCAACATCAGTCCTTCCAATGAACACCCAGGACTGATCTCCTTTAGGATGGACTGTTTGGATCTCCTTGCAGTCCAAAGGACTCTCAAGAGCCTTCTCCAACACCACAGTTCAAAAGCATCAATTCTTCAGCGCTCAGCTTTCTTTATAGTCCAACTCTCATATCCATACATGACTACTGGAAAAACCAAGGGAAATTATTTTATCTTAGACTAACTAATTTGGGTTTTATCAGAGTCTAACTACCCTGGAACGTCTTCACTGGTGGCTCAGTCAGTATAGAGTCTGCCTGCAATTCCAGAGACATGGGTTCAATCCATGGGTCAGGAAGATCCCCTGGAGAAGGAAATGGGAACCCACTCCAGTATTCTTTCCTGGAGAATTCCATGGGCAAAGGAGCCTGGTGGAATGGAACCACCCTGGAAGAAGGAATGTATGCCCAACTCCACTAGCTTTCCTGTCTTACCTACACTGGTGGGCAGGAGCAAAGTTAATTAGTGCTTTTGAAGGTCACAACTCAGGGACATGGATCACTAAAAGCTGAGAGCTAATTATATGATTATAGAACATTTCTCCTTCCCCTACAATTTGCTATGCATCAATTGGGATCCTGTATAATAAGAGGAGATTGAAAGACCTGCAAGCCTTAGACACTGTTTAAGAAGAAGAATCTAGGGAAACCCAATAACAATGGAGAGGATAAACAAAGACACTAGGCAGATTTTAGCCTCTGACCCCATGGCTACAAAAAACAGTAAAACTAGCCTAACTCCTAGAGAGCTTAACATAAGACCTCACACTAATGCTCCATTTACCTCAGTTACTTTTACTCAGTACATCATGTCTGAGTTTCAACAAAAAAGTACTGGGCATTCTAAAAGGCAAAAAAAAAAAAAAAAAAAAAAAAATCAATCTGAAGAGACAAATCATGCATCAGAACCAGGCTCAGGTATGGCAGATATTTTGAAATTATCAGACTTGGAATTTAAAATAAATAAGATTAATGTGTTGAGAACTCTAATGAAAAAAGGAGGCAAAATGTAAGCATATATGGGCAATGTAAAGAGACTTCAGAAAGAAAAACACCAATACAGTATACTAACGCATATATATGGAATTTAGAAAGATGGTAACAATAACCCTGTGTACGAGACAGCAAAAGAGACACTGATGTATAGATCAGTCTTATGGACTCTGTGGGAGAGGGAGAGAGTGGGGAGATTTGGGAGAATGGCATTGAAACATGTATAATATCATGTATGAAACGAGTCGCCAGTCCAGGTTCGATGCACGATACTGGATGCTTGGGGCTGGTGCACTGGGACGACCCAGAGGGAGGATATGGGGAGGGAGGAGGGAGGAGGGTTCAGGATGGGGAACACAGGTATACCTGTGGCAGATTCATTTCGATATTTGGCAAAACTAATACAATATTGTAAAGTTTAAAAATAAAATAAAATTAAAAAAAATAAAATAATCAAAAGGAAATGTGAGAAATCAAAAACACTGTAACAAAAATGAAGAATGCTTTTGATGAACTCATCAGCACACTGGACGTGATTGAAGAAAGAGTAAGTCATCTAAAGATATGGCAAGGGGCTTCCCTCGTGGCTCAGTGGCAAAGAATCTGCCTGCCGATCCAGAAGATACAGGTTTAATCCATGATCTGGGAAAATCCCACAGATTTTTTTTCCAGAATCTGGGAAAATGCTGCAGAGCAAGCAACTAAGCCCATGTGTCACAACTATTGAGCCTCTGTTCTAGAGCCTGGAAACTGCAGCTACTGAGCCCATATGCCACAGCTACTGAAGCCCACATGCCCTAGGGCCCATGCTCTGCAGCGAGAGAAGCCACAGCAATGAGAAGCCCGCGTATTGCAACAAAGAATAGCTCCCTGCTTGTCACAATTAGAAAAAAGCGCATGCAGCAATGGAGACCTAGCACGGCCATAGATAAATAAATAAATAAAGCATGCCAAGAGAAATGTCCCAAACTGAAAATGTGATCAAATTCAATAGAATATTCAAGAACTGTGGGAAAATTACAAAAAGTGTAACACGTATGTAATAGGAATGACAGAAGGAGATGAAAGAACGGAAAAAGAATTAATGAATGAAGTAATAATGGCTGAGAATTTTCCAAAAGCAATGACAAACACCAAAGCACAAATCCAAGAAGCCCAGAGAACACAAAGCAGGTACATGTGAGAAAACTTACACCTAGGCATATCATATTTAAACTACATAAAATCAAAGACAAAGAGAACATCTTGAAAGAGGAAAAACACATTACATATAGAGGAACAAGGATAAGAATTGCATATGATTTCTCTTCAGAAACCATGCAAGCAGTAAGAGTGGAATGAAGCACTTAAATTCTTGAAAGAAAAAATCCATCAACCTACAATTCTGTATCCAGCAAAACTATGCTTCAAAAGTGAATGAGAAATATTTTCTCAGACAAACAAAAATTGAAGGAATTTTTCACCAATTGACGTTCCTCACAAAAAAATGTTAAATTATTTAAGAAAAATGAAAATAACGTCAGAAACTCAGATCTATATAAAGAAGGGAAAAGTGTTAAAGAAAGAATAAAGGAAGGTAAAGTGAAATCTTTTATTTTTCTTATTCTTAACCTAACAGAATAAAGTTTGTTCAAAATAATAATAGCAACAGTGTACTGAATAATTACATGATCTGCTGGATCATGGAAAAAGCAAGAGAGTTCCAGAAAAACATCTATTTCTGCTTTATTGACTATGCCAAAGCCTTTGACTGTGCGGATCACAATAAACTGTGGAAAATTCTTCAAGAGATGGGAATACCAGACCACCTGACCTGCCTCTTGAGAAACCTGTATGCCGGTCAGGAAGCAACAGTTAGAACTGGACATGGAACAACAGACTGGTTCCAAATAGGAAAAGGAGTACGTCAAGGCTGTATCTTGTCACCCTGCTTATTTAACTTCTATGCAGAGTACATCATGAGAAACGCTGGACTGGAAGAAACCCAAGCTGGAATCAAGATTGCCAGGAGAAATATCAATAACCTCAGATATGCAGATGACACCACCCTTATGGCAGAAAGTGAAGAGGAACTAAAAAGCCTCTTGATGAAAGTGAAAGTGGAGAGTGAAGAAGTTGGCTTAAAGCTCAACATTCAGGAAACGAAGATCATGGCATCTGGTCCCACCACTTCATGAGAAATAGATGGGGAAATGCGGGGAGCCGGTGAGGCATTCTGCTCATGACAAAGGTCATGAGGAAGGAGGCTCGGCATACGCAAAGGCGGGATCGAGCCTCAGGAGTCCCCCCGGATATTCTCGAGCATTTTCCCCCAAAAGACCAGAGTCTGCCTACTTTATTGCTTTGTGCTCTCACCTCTGACTTTACTGGGGGCTGTCCCCTACCACCATCTCTCTCTGTCAAAGAGTTAACTTACAACTCCAATTAATAAAGTTCCTGGGCAATTAGGAGTGTTTAAATCCAAACCCCTCAGATGGCTCTCTAACTCGCCTGACAAGTTTACCTGGACTCCTGCAGCTATGCATACGATTGTTTACAGTCTCCTAGCCTCCAGAGGCACGGGAAGCTTAAGATATTCAAATAGCTTAGAGCCTCTCAGAGAGTTAAAAACTGTCACAATAAACTAGTAAAGGATTTCATTGATGAGTCAATGCTTGTTGCCAAGTTTTCACATCCCCTGAATTGTATCCTTGAATGTGTATTAATTAATAGTTGGTATATAGTAAAAAATAAGTAGTGGCCTTGGTGTTAGTAACTTTAGACCCTTAAGGTAATAAATTCTTTCCTTTGTTGTAAACCCATTACACATCCGCCCTATAGGAATGCAATTTTATCTTTGGAAGATGGTGCCAAACCTTAAAATAATTACTCTTAGAGAAAATAAGTCTTTGTTGATAAGTCCTTGTCAAGAGTCATAAAATGTTAGTAGGCCTTCTGGCCAGAAGATGATGTAAATCACCTAAACCATTTGTATACGATAAATTTTCAGGAAATAAACCTTGGTTTTTGATAAGAATCAAAGACTGCTGACTTTGCATCCCCTATTATCCTCTATGTGTAACTTAGGGTATAAAAGCCCCTGTTAAAAATAAAGCTACGGGCCTTGTTCACCAGCGCTTGGTCTCCCCATGTCATTCTTCCCTTTAACTTCCAGCTGAGTCTCCATCTGGAGCGCGGAATCCACCACGCTTACTAATTATGCCTGGGCTTCGAAGATCCACTCGAGAAGGTGTCTAGGGTGAGGCACCTTCCGCTATTCGAGAGGGCGCCTGCGGCCTACGTAAGTGGTGCAAACTTCTTGTCTTGAAGTTTTATTGGTCTCCCGCGTAAACCAAGCTACTCAGCTTCTTTTCTCCACTGAATTTTCCTACTGAGCTATCCTCATTCTATTGTTCTCTATATCTCTAATTAGCATATAAATAGTCGCCTAGGCCTTCTCTCCTTCGAATACCCTGGATCAGCTGGGGCTGGTCCCCAGCAGGGAAACAGTGGAAACAGTGTCAGACTTTATTTCTTGGGGCTCCAAAATCACTGCAGGTGGTGACTGCAGCCATGAAATTAAAAGACGCTTACTCCTTGGAAGGAAAAGTATGACCAACCTAGATAGCATATTCAAAAGCAGAGACATTACTTTGCCAACAAAGGTCCGTCTAGCCAAGGCTATGGTTTTTCCAGTGGTCATGTATGGATGTGAGAGTTGGACTCTGAAGAAAGCTGAGCGCCGAAGAATTGATGCTTTTGAACTGTGGTGTTGGAGAAGACTCTTGAGAGTCCCTTGGACTTCAAGGAGATCCAACCAATCCATTCTGAAGGAGATCAGCCCTGGGATTTCTTTGGAAGGAATGATGCTAAAGCTGAAACTCCAGTACTTTGGCCACCTCATGCGAAGAGTTGGCTCATTGGAAACGACTCTGATGCTGGGAGGGATTGGGGGCAGGAGGAGAAGGGGACGACAGAGGATGAGATGGCTGGATGGCATCACTGACTCGATGGACTTGAGTCTGGGTGAACTCCAGGAGTTGGTGATGGACAGGGAGGCCTGGCATGCTGGGATTCATGGGGTCGCAAAAAGTCAGACACGACTGAGAGACTGAACTGACTGAACTCAACTAACTGAATAATTATAGTTTATGGAAAAGTGAAATGAATGACAGTGATTTTATAAAGGATGTATTCTACTACAAAGTACCTGCAGTGCCTGTGAAGCAGTATAGTGTTATTTGAAAGTGGATTTAGATTTGTGTAAATATGTATTGTAAGGTCTATGACTACTACTAATTAAAAAGATGAGTATAATTAATATACTAAGAAAGAGAAAATAGAATAATAGCAAATGCTCAAATAAAACTATAGAAAGCAATGGAAGAGTGGAATACACACACATAAGTAAAAAAATCAAGGAAAATGAATAGAAAATAATTACAGATATTGTCAGTATTAACCCAGCTGTACCAATAATCATTTTAAATGTGAATGGTCTATATACACCAATTAAAACACAGACTATCCAAGTGGATTATAAAAAAAAAAACAAGACCCAACTATATGTTATCTACACACTTTAAATGTAAAGATACATATAGATTAAAAGTAAAAGGATGCTAAAAGATATCCTCCAATTAAAAATAAATTTTAAATAGTAAAGGGATGGAGAAAGATATACCATGCTAACACACTAATCAGATGAAAGTGGAAGTAACTTTATTAGTTTTAGACAAAGCAGGTTTTAGAGGAAGGAAAATTATGTGTATATTTAACAGAGCATCAAAATACATGATGCAAAAATGGATAGTACCTGAAGAAGATACAGACAAGTCCACTATTTCAATTAAAGAGTTTAAAACCCCTCTATTAGTAATCAACAGATCCAGCAGGGAGAAAGTTAATAATGATATAGTTGAACTGAACCGCACCATCAGTCAACGGGATCTTATTGTCATCTGCAGAGTATTTCATCCAACGACAGCAGAATACACATTCTTCTCCAGGTCAATAGAACATTCACCAAGATGGACCACATTCATGGGTCATAAAACAGATCTTAACAAAACTTATAAGAATATAAATTATATCAGTATGCTCTCAGAACATAGTAGAATTAGACTAAAAAATCAATAGCCTATTATACAGAGTGAAGTAAGCCAGAAGGAAAAACATAAATACAGTATACTAACGCATATATATGGAATTTAGAAAGATGGTAACAATAACCTGGTGTACGAGACAGCAAAAGAGACACTGATGTATAGAACAGTCTTATGGACTCGGTGGGAGAGGGAGAGGGTGGGAAGATTTGGGAGAATGACATTGAAACATGTAAAATATCATGTAAGAAACGAGTTGCCAGTCCAGGTTCAATGCACGATACTGGATGCTTGGGGCTAGTGCACTGGGATGACCCAGAGGGATGGTATGGGGAGGGAGGAGGGAGGAGGGTTCAGGATGGGGAACACATGTATACCTGTGATGGATTCATTTTGATATTTGGCAAAACTAATACAATTATGTAAAGTTTAAAAATAAAATTAAAAAAAGAAAAAGAAAAAAAAAATCAATAGCAGAAATATACCTGTAAAAATATCAAAATATTTAGCGATTAAACAATATACTTCCAAATAGCACATAGGCCAAAGAAGTCTCAAGTGAAGTTTAAACACATTTTGGATTATATGAAAATAAAAATATAATTTATAAAAATTCTAAGCAGTGCTTAGAGGGAAATTTATAGCATAGAATTAATATATTAGAAAAAAAGACCTGATATCAATAATCTCAGCTTCCACCTTAGGAAACTAGAAAAAGAAGAGCAAATCAAACCCAAAGTAAGCAGAAGAAAAGAAATATTAAAAAATTAAAGCAGAAATCAATGAAAGTTATACCAGGAAAACAAAAGAGAAAAATCAATGAAACCGAAGTCTGGTTCTTTGAAAAGATCAATAAAATAGATAAACCTCTAGTCAGATTAACTAAAAACGAAGGCACAAATTACTGATTTCAGAAATGAAAAAAAGGCCATCACTACCACCAGAACCTGAAGATTAACAAAAATTATCTTCCACAGCTAAAGATATAAAGGAATCACAATGAGATGGGTAAGAAGAATTGGGACAGTATAGTCAAGACCCACATCCCTGGGTAGCTGACTCACAAACAGGAGAATAATCACAATTGCAGAGGTTCTCTCCAAGGAGTGAGGGGTCCAAGCCCCACAGTGGGCACCCCAGCCTGGGGGTTCTGCCCCAGCAGGACAAGTGCCCAGAAGTTCCAGCTTTGAAGGTCAGCAGAACTTGCATACAGGAGAGACTGAGGGCTGTAGAAAACAGAGACTCTGCTCTTTAACAGTTTGCACAATATCTCACATGTTTCAAGTCCCAGTGCAGAGGCAGTAATTTGAAAGGAACCTGGGTCAGATTCGCTTGCTGATCTCAGAGAATGACCTGGAGAGGCAGAAAGCAACTGGGACTCTCCCCAGGGACACAAATACTGATAGCAGCCACTTTTTGGAGCTTGTTTACCATAAGGACACTGGAAAGTGACATTTTCAAGTCCTCCTTCTAGCTTATTAGTGCCAGGGTCTTATCTGCCCACCAGTGGGCTGGCATCAGTCTTAGACCACCATCCTGCCCCATAGCCAGGGATCCCAGGACCTAGCCCTGCCCAACATCAGGCTGGGACAAGACCCAGGTCCCCTGGCTCCCCAAATCAGCCAACTTGGGGCCCGACCCCACCCACTAGTAGGTCAGCACCAGCTTCTGGATCCCCCCTGACACAACGGCCAGCCAACCCAGGACCCAACCTGCCCACCAGCCAGCTGGCACCAGCCCTGGGACATTTCGAACCATGCAACCAGTCAAGCTGTGACCCAGACCACCAGCAGGCAGCAGCCAATCAGACTGGGGGCCAATCCTACCTACAACTGTGCCCACAGTAGTCAGCTCTGCCACAAGAGAAGGGCCCATGTAGCCCACAGAGGGGACAATCCTAGAGAATATAGCTCTGGTGACCAGAGAGAAGTTTGCCGCTGGGCCCGATTGAATGTCTCCTGCATAAGCCCACTTCTCCAAGAACAGGAAGTGTAACCAACCTACCTCATCCTTAGAAATAAATACAGAAAATTAGGCAAAATAAGGAGACAGATAAATATGTTCCAAAGGCAGGAACAAGACAAAACCTCAGGAGAAGAATAAAATGAAGTGGAGCTAGGCAATCTGCCTGACAAAGACTCATGGTAATGATCATAAAAATGCTCAACAAACTCAGAAGAACTGAAGAACATAGTGAAGTTTAACAGCTAGGGAATATAAAGAAGAACCAAACAGGGCCTGAAAAATACAATAACTGAAATTGAAAGTACATTGGAAGGAATCAACAGTAGACTAGATGATACAGTGGAATGAATCAGCAAACTGTAAGACAAAGTAGAGGAAATCACCCAAGTTGAACAGAAAAAAATGAATTAGGCAAATGAGGATAGTTTAAGAGCTCTCTAGAATTACATCAAGCATACCAGCATTGGCATTATAGAGGTACCCGAAGGAAAAGACAAAGGGGCAGAGAACATATGTGAAGAAATAGTGGCTGAAAACTTCCCTAACCTAGGGAAGGAAACAGATATCGAGGTATAGGAAGCACAGAGTCCCAAACCAGATGAACCCAAAGAGGTCCCCACCTAGACCCAGTGTAATTAAATTGGCAAAAATGAATGATAAGGAGAGTCTTAAAAGCGACAAGAAAAAAGCAAGTGCAAGGGAATTCCCATAAGGAATTCAGCTGACTTTTAAGGAAAATTTTGCAGGCCACAAAGAGTGGCATGATATATTCCAAGTAATGAAAGGAAAAATACCTAAACCCAAGAATGCTCTACATGGCAAGGCTATCATTCAGATCTGTGAAAGAAAGTCGTGTCCGACTCTTTGAGACCCCATGGACTGTAGCCTGCCAGGCTTCTCTGTCCATGGGATTTCTCAGGCAAGAATACTGGAGAGGACTGCTATTTCCTTCTCCAGGGGATCTTCCTGATCCAGGGATACATGGGTCTCCCACATTGCAGACAGGCTCTTTACGGTCTGAGCCACCAGGGAATCCATTCAGATCTGAAGGAGAGATAAAAAGTTTTACAGAAAAACAAAAGATTAAAGAGTTCAGTACCACTAAACCAGCTTTACAAGAAATGTTAAAGGGACTTCGCTAAGCAGAAAAGACCACAACTATAAATATAAAAATTATAAAAGGAAAAATTTAATTGGTAAAGGCACATGTACAGTAAAGATAGTGGACTAACCATTTATAAAGCTAGTAGAAAGGCTGAAAAAGAAAAGTAGTAAAATCACCTATATCCACAACAGTTAAAGGGACACACAAAACAATTATATGTAAAATGTGATGTCACAAACATTAAAGATGGGAGGGAGTGAAAATGCAGGGTTGTTAGAATTCATCCAAACTTAAGAGATCATCAACTTAAAACAATAATACATATATATATATATATATATATATATATATATATATATGAAACCACAAACCAAAAATCTGTAGTAGCTACACACACAAAAAGAGAAAAACATCCAAGCATAACACTAAAGATAGTCATCAAAGCGCAACTTAAGAGATCAAAGGAAGAAAACAATGAACAAAATGGCAATAAGTACATACCTATCAACAATTACTTTAAATGTAAGTGGACTATATGCTCTAATCAAAAGACACAGAGTGGCTGAGTGGATATAAAACACAAGACCCATATGTATGCTGTATATATGAATATATGGCACTTAATGCAGATCTAAAGATGCACACGGATCTGAATAAACATTTTTCCAAAGAAGACACACAGAAAGCCAGCAGGCACATGAAGAAAAGATCAATATCGCTAATTATTATGAAGATGAAAATGAAAACCACAATGGGCTATCATCTCACATCTGTCACATGGCTATTAGCAAAAAGACAACAAATAATAAAAGTTAGAGAGAACGTGGAGTAAAAGGAATCCTTGTATGCTGTTGGTGGGAATATAAACTGGTGTGGCCACTATGGAAAACACTGTGGAGATTCCTCAAATAATTAAAACTAGAACTAACATACAATCTGGCAATTCCACCTCTGGGTGTTTTTACAAAGAAAACAAAAACACTAATTTGAAAAGATAAATGCACCCTTATGTTCATTGCATCATCACTCACAACAGCCAAGATATGGCAGAAATTTGTGGCCAATGATAAATAAATGGATAAATATGTACACATATACAATGGAATTTTACTCAGCCATAAAAAGAATGAAATCTTGCCATTTGCAACAATATAGATGGACCTATAGGGTATTATGCTAAGTGAAATAAGTCAGACAGAGAACGAAAAATACTGTTTGGTTTCAGTTACCTGTGGGATCTAATAAAACAAATGAATGAAAATAACAAAAACAGAAAATCCCCTGGTGGTCCACTGGTTAGGACTCTGCACTTTCACTGGTAGTGAAAGCAAGGTAGTCAGAGAAGCTTTCTTGAAGTAGCTTGTCCTTGAAGGGTGAGTGCAATGAAGGAAGAGAGAACAGCAATGCCTATGTCAGGAAAAGGTAAAAAGTGGGGAATGCTGGGCTTCCCTGGTGGTCTAGTAGTAAAGAATCCACTTTTCAATGCAAGGGACCCCAGTTTGATCCCTGGTCTGGAGAGATTCTACATGCCTCCTGGCAACTAAGCCCACAAGCTGCAACTCCTGAGCCCATGGGCCACAACTACTGAAGCCTGGGTGCCCAGAGTCCCTGTTCTGCGACACAAGAAGCTACCACAATGCGAAGTCCGAGCATCGCCACTGGAGAGTCGCCCCTACTCACTGCAACTAGAGAAAGCCCACACACAGCAACGAAGATCCAGCACAGCCAAAACTAAATAAATATTTTTTAAAGGGTGGCTTTAAAAAAAAGAGAAAGTTTTGGTTAAAAAAAAAAAAATATGGAGAAAGCTCCAGCTGTGTGGAGACCAAACTGCTGAAGCAAATTCCTTTGGGAGAAAGTTGGAAGCCCAACAGGAGATGCATGTTAGGGCCAGGGTAGTGCATTCTTGAATACCAAGTTAAGCCCTTTGAATCTCAGGAGGAAGTCAGTGGTCTCCACACTGTGTTCCCTGAGGCCAAGGGAAAAAAGGAGGCTCTGTGTCCTCCCTCCTCACTTCAACTAAAGCACAGCTCCTTTTTTTGGAGCATGTCACTTTTTTTTATCTGCTTTTCACTTGGAGGTTTCAGATACCTAGTATTTTGCATGAAAAAAGCATCCCCTGGTAACTGGAAACCAAAGAATGAACGAATGAACAAATAGACTTTGAAAACTACAACTCCAGGCAATGGAAAGCCAGCTACGGTTTTTGACCAAGGGTATGACATAACCAGAATGGTGTTTTAGAAATAGAATCCTGCTGGTAGAATGCAGGGTGAACCACAGGATATCGATAATAAGTAGAGGGACCTGTTGGGACCTTGTGGTAACTGTTGAAGTTGATCAGGCCAGGGGCAGTGGGAATGATTAGAAAAGGGATAGATGTCCACAACATTGCAAAAGATATTCACAGAGCATGGTTAATATAGTATGCTAACTAACAGGATGTGAGAGTCAGAAAGGAGGGGGAGGAGTAGTGTTAGTCATTCAGTCGTGTCCCACTCTTTGTGACCCCATGGGCTGTAGCCCACCAGGCTCCTCTCTCCATAGGATTTTCCAGGCAAGAATACTGGAGTGGATTGCTGTTTCCTTCTCCAGAGGGTCTTCCTGACCCAGGGATCAAACCTGGGTCTCCTGCATTGCAGGCAGATTCTTTACTGTCTGAGCTATAGGAAGTCCCTAAAGGAAAGAAATAGTATCTATGAAAGTGTAAGTCACACAGTCATGTCCGACTCTTTGCGACCCCATGAACTATAACCTGCCTGGTTGTTTTCTCCATGGAATTCTCCAGGCAAGAATACTGGAGTGGGTTGCCATTTCCTTCTCCAGGGGATCTTCCCTACTTGGGGATCGAACCCAGGCCTCTTGCATTGCAGGCAGATTCTTTACCAACTGAGCCACGAGGGAAGCCCAGTCAGAAAGGAGTAATATCTCTAAAAGGGATATTTTCGCTGATAAAGAAAATATTTGGGATCAAAGAGACCATTCCAATGTGCTTCAGACTATAACATTTTGGGTGAGATGTACTTCTGACCCCTCAGAAGAGAAAACTAGCCTCTATTTGTTTTTCTGGAAAACAAACAGACATATTCATCTATCTTTAAGACTGAATTGGGCAAAATGAGGGTGATTTTTCAGGACTACTCAAACACCAGTTACCAGATATTCCTGTCTGACAAGAGATTCCCTTAGGAGTCCATACTGGTGAGAAACAAGCTTAGAGAGGAGACATGTTCCTATAAACCTGTACTGTCTATTCAGAGCAAGAACTATTTTAGATTGGCTTCAACAAACTGAGATTGGGAGCTATAGGGCAGCAGCCAGATCTAATTCTACAGTCTCTGGAACACCTAGTACATTACTGCTGCTCCATCAGTGTTCAGTCAGTCATGGAAAGAAGCATAGATCTGTATGCCTAGACTAAGAGAAATTGGGTTAAGCCAAATGAGACTCAAACAGAGGCCTAATGAAAAATGGAATGAAGATATCATTTTATACCCCTTTCCTACAAGTGAAATGAACACTGGATTCAGGATCCCATAGTCAAAGCTTCACACTGTTGCCAATCATGTATACGGTGTTGTTGTTTAGTCAGTAAGTTGTGTCCAGCTCTTTGGTGACCCAGTGCGCTACAATCTGCCCGGTTCCTCTCTCCATGGGATTTCCCAGGCAAGAATCCTAGAGTGGGTTGCCATTTCCTTTTCTAGGGGATCTTCCTGACCCAGGGATCGAACCTGCATCTTGTGCATCACAGGAAAATTCTTTACCACTGAGCCACCAGGGAAGCCAATTATATATGAGACTTTGGACAAATCATTTACTTCTCCAGGCCTCATTCTCTCTGTTGTCCAGTGAGAGTGATTTCTGACACACAAGGCTGCTGTAAGAGTGGAATTTGAGTTTTAAAGTGCTTTAAAAAGCATCAAGTATATACACAGTAAAGTATTTTGATATGGATCTTATATGCCCAGATAATGGTATGTGACCAGAATTTTTGTAACTCAAACCACATATCAATATTTTCACACTTTGTTATACAAGTTTGGAAGAACTTTACAGTGGACACCCATGTCCCCACCATGTCCTTGATTTTTAAAGGCACTGTTCAACGATAGTTTTGCAAAAGAAACCAGCTAAGCAGATTGATATTCATCATTTTCTGTAATTTGTGCTCATCTTCCTAGTGTGGCCACTCTAGCCCTTTTGCATTGTCTTGCAAAGGAATCTTTACCTGGGGGAGAAGCCAGAATGTGTTTGCTCCCAACAAAATGTAGTTTCTCTTTGCTTATCAAGGTTGCGCCTAGAATGCTCATGGCTAGAAAAGGCAGGAGAATAACTGGACTAGATCAGTGAAGGAAGGCATCAGGAAGATGTGGTCCAGTTGGATAAATTGTAATCCACCTCTTCCTGGGATCACACAGGAAAGAAGATGCTATCTTTGGATGTCCATTCCTTACAAAAGTCCTTTTCAGTTCACACCCTCTACTATGGGGCAATACATGGATTACTGAGAAGGCAAGTGAGATCCGCTTAACAGATGAACAATAAAATTTTTGATAATAAAAGGAGAGAATCAGAATTCTGTTTATGAAAACCAGCCAAGCAATCTCGCCATAGGTAAATTAAAGCCCTCTGAAACCCAGCAATCTTCTTAAGCAGCCTTGGTAAATATGCTGAGATGAGTGGGGATTGTGACCTTTTTCACAGGAATGACCACAAAGTTCTAGACAACTTGAGCCCTCCTCAGTAGACAAATGGCTGAATAAATCCTAGTAGAATCATGTTATGGAGTATTATGTAGCTATTTGAAGAGATGAGCCAGATCTATGACTACTGGTATGCTGGGAGGTCTGTGATGTACTCATTTTTTTTTTTTGGTCATTGTTGTTTGTTTTTATTGGGGTCTAGTTGCTTTACAACGTTGTACTCATTTCTGCTGTACAACAAAGTGAATCAGCTATATGCATACATATATCCCCTCCCTCGTGGACCTCCCTCCAGCCCCCATCCTACCCATCAAAGTCATCACAGAGCACTGCGCTGAGCCCCCTGAACTATATAGGAGGTTCCCACTAGCTGCCTATTTCACAAATGGCAGTGTCTATGTGTGTGCATATGTGTCAATCCTACTCTCCCAATTTGTTCCACCCTCCCTCCTCCCCCATGTACACACATCCGTCCTCTATATCCACATCTCTCTTCCTGCCCTGCAAATAGGTTCATCTGTACCATTTTCCTGGATTCCACTAAAAACAGAACTACCATATGGCCCGGCAATCCCACTACTAGGCATATATACCCTGAGACAACCCTAATTCCAAAAGACACATACACCCCGATATTCACTGCAGCACTATTTACAATAGCCAGGACATAGAAGCAACCTAAATGTCCATCAACACAGGAATGGATAAAAACGTGGTGCAATGGAATATTACTCAACCATAAAGAGGAATGAAATTGGGTCATTTGTAGAGACATGGGTGGAACCAGAGCCCATCATACAGAGTATAAGTCAGAAAGAGAAAAATATCACATACTAACATATATATGTGATGTACTTAAGTGCATAAACCAGGCTGCAGAGCAATGTGTATCTCATGATCCCATTCTAGTACAAACACCAAAATCTCCAACCACAGGCTCTGTGCCTGCATGCCTTCGCATGTGCACAGGAAGGCAGAGGGAGGATTCAGACGCAGGCTGTTACTATTGCTTATTCTGTAGAGAGGAAAAGGAGAGGGGAGCACATTGCTTATTTTGCTTCATATGCCTGTGTATTGTTTCACTGGTTGCACTGAAGGTGTGGAACGTTTATAATTTCTGAAAACGTTGAATTCAATTCCTATTAAGAAAAAAGAAAACTTTCCATGGGTCTTAGAGGACTCCTCTCCCCTCCACTGCATCCCCGGTTTCTCTTCTCCCCTGTCTTTCATGTCTACAGTTAGGGACAAGAGAAGTTATTTCTTGCTTGGAGAGTCTTGCCTCCTTTGCTGCTGAAGCATTTGTATATCAGGATAGGTGAAAGGTGAAGGGTGAGGGAGTGGGGAGTGCTTTAACTAGGCTTCATCCCCTTGCCAACATTCCTGGGAAACAGAAATAAGCTACATGGAAAGTCAGACACAGCCTGGTGCATAAACTGTTCCGGAGTGAATAAGAAGCAACTGTGTTTGGGGCGACTACCCTGGTGCTCCAGCGGCTAAGACTCCCACACTCCCAATGCAGAGGGCCAGGGGGTCAGGGAACTAGATCCCACATGCCACGACTAAGCGTTCAAATGCTGCATCTAAAGAGCTCAAATGCCACAATGAAGATAGAAGATCCTATGTGCAGAAACTAAGACCTGAAGCACTGAAATAAACAAATTTTAAAAGGAAGCAACTGATCTAATGAGGTGGATGAAAGTGGAGCCTATCATACAGAGCGAATTAAGTTAGAAAGAAAAAGACAAATACTGTATGCTGCTGCTGCTGCTGCTGCTAAGTCGATTCAGTCGTGTCCGACTCTGTGTGACCCCATAGACGGCAGCCCACCAGGCTCCCCCGTCCCTGGGATTCTCCAAGCAAGAACACTGGAGTGGGTTGCCATTTCCTTCTCCAATGCATAAAAGTGAAAGGTGAAAGTGAAGTCGCTCAGTCGTGTCCGACTCTTAGCGACCCCATGGAGTGCAGCCCACCAGGCTCCTCTGTCTATGGGATTTTCCAGGCAAGAGTACTGGAGTGGGGCGCCATTGCCTTCTCCCAAATAGTGTATATTAACCCATATATATGGAATTTAGAAATAAGGTAACAACGATCCTACAGGCAGGACAGCAAAGGAGACACAGATGTAAAGAACAGACTTTGGGGCTATGTGGGAAAAGGCAAGGGTGGGATGATTTGAGAGTATAGCAGTGAAACATGTATATTACCACATGTAAAACAGATGACCAGTGCAAGTTTGATGCATGAAGTAGGGCACTCAAAGCTGGTGCTCCAGGACAACCCACAGGGATAGGATGGGGAGGGATGTGGGAGGGGGGTTCAGAGTGGGGAGACACATGTGCACCCATGGGTGATTCATATCTATGTATGGCAAAAACCTTCACAATACTGTAAAGTAATTATCCTCCAATTACAATAAATTAATTAATTCTTTAAAAAGGAAGCAACTGAGTTTCAAAGTCACACCTTCATTTCAAGGAAAGGGGGGAATTGGCAAACCTTGTGGTCCAGGAGGCCCAACAGCCCAAACTGCCTGCCCCTGGCTGCTACCTCCCTCTTCCTTTTGCATTCTGCCTTCCCTCCAAGAAAACAAGTCACAAAAAGAGTCATCACCCTTTGAGCGTGTGCTGTGAGGCCAGCACTGACACCATGCAAGGCATTGTCAGCCATATCATGTCAAGTTAATGTGCTTGACAACCTCTGTGATAGATAGGCTGTGATTTTGGGAAAATGGACTAGGCCAGAGCCATCTTTAAAAGACTTCAACCGCCTTTATTTAATCCTTTGCTGTACCAAACCCTGAGGAGTCCCCTAGTACTCTCCCAACTATACTTGATGAAAGACATGGAAGGGAGTTCAGAGAAGTTCAGTTCAGTTCAGTCACTCAGTCATGTCTGACTCTTTGCGACGCCATGGACTGCAGCACCCCAGGCCTCCCTGTCCATCACCAACACCCGGAGCTTGCTCAAACTCATGTCCATTATGTCGGTGATGCCATCCAACCATCTCATCCTCTGTCGTCCCCTTCTCCTCCTGCCTTCAAACTTTCCCAGCATCAGGGTCTTTTCCAAGGAGTCAGTTCTTCACATCAGGTGGCCAAAGTATTGGAATTTCAGCTTCAGCATCAGTCCTGTCAATGAATATTCAGGACTGAATAGTTTGTAGTAATCCCTTTTGCATTGTCTGCTGTCCCTGGGGCCACTGGAGGGCGAAGCGACAATGGGTTGTGCCTGTTTTCATGCGTATCAAAAAGTGGCTTTACCAGCTCCAACCTGAACTCTGTTGGTGCCACCCTTCAGAGCTGGCACCTTTCCAGTGGGTCAACATACTCCCTCCCTCTCCCTAAATGTAGATGTCAGCCAGAGACACCTACTCCTGTCTCCCTAAAAGGTAGAAGGGTGCAGAGAGACAGGCCCATTGGAAAAATGGAGGGGGAGGAACCAGGTGGGAATGGAGACAGGTATGGTACAGTGACAGGAAGACTGACAAAAACAAATGAGGGCTGCCTCCTCTGGATACAGCCAGTTGAAAGGGGAAACCAACTCTAAAGAACTCAGGGGGCAGGGGGCAGCCAACACGGTGACTGTACTAAATGCCACTGAACTGTTCACTTTCGAATGGTCACTTGCAGGAACTTTGCTGGTGGTTAAGACTCTGCACTCCCAATGCAGAGGGCACGGGTTTGATTGCTGGTCAGGGAACTAAGATCCCACAGGTCACACAACATGGCCAAAAAAAAAATGGTTAATTACATGTTATGTGGATTTTACTTCCATATAAAAAAAAATCCAGGGGCTCATGGCACCACAGTCCCAGAGAGAATTTTTTGCAGAAATGGGCCCTGGCCTGAGGTTCAAAGAGCCTCCAACAGGCAATGAATGCCTATTTGTGTCTCTCCTGTAACCTGTCCTCTCTGGGCTGCCCACTCATGTGGTGATAGTGTATGCGTGTGTATGAGTGTGTGTGTGGTTTCTCAAAGCAGCTCCTATGACTCTCGACTGCAGGAACTTTTGCAAATAACACTTAATCCTTGTTAAACTCCCATTCTAAGCCCATCTTTAATCCTCACAGCAATCCTCAGAGGTAGGGACTATTACCATACCCATTTTACAGATGAGAGAATGGAGCCCCAGAAAGGTTCAGGAGTTGCTACAAAGTCACCTAGTAAGTGAAGTGTACAGGTTCAAACCCAAAGCCAGGCACTGAAGCTCTCCACTTCCTGCACCAAACACCTACACTCTTTCAGGTTCAGAACAGTATAAAGTATGTTTATACATATAGGTCTTCCCTGGTGGCTCAGACAGTAAAGAATCTGCCTGCAATGCAGGAGACCTGGGTTTGATCCCTGGGTCAGGAAGATCTTCTGGAGAAAGAAATGTCAACCCACTCCAGTATTTTTGCCTGGAGAATCCCATGGACAGAAGAGCCTGGTGGGCTACAGTCCATGGAGTCACAAAGAGTCGGACATAACTGAGCGACTAACACACACATATGTCTATACATAGAAGAAACTCAATAAATCCCCATCAAATGAATGCCTGTCTTCCATCTAGTAAGCTCCTGCTCAGCTCTCTAACTCATTTGATGTTCAGTGCCCTATGAATTTAATGCTATCATCAGCCCCACTTTACAGATGAGGAACCTAAACCTCAGAGATGTTAAATAACTTGCTCAAGTTTATACAGCTCTTCGATGGCAACACTCTGATCCAAACTCAGACCTGTCAGCCAGGTCTTTCTCAATTGTCTTCCAGAAACTTCTCTGGGGCTGCCTGCTCAGTAAAGCCCAGCTGGGTCCTTCTGTGCACCCATTAGTTGGCCTTGATTTGGATGTAAACAGGGGAGATACAAATAACAGACTGGCCTCTAATTCAGTGCATGGAAAACATGATCACAGCAGGCAGGCAGAGGGGAAGGGCGCTGCCATGAGGGAAAGGAGGGAGGCAAGGCCTGGAAAATTCTGATGGAGGCAGGGGCTATGCTCCATCTGCTCCCACCAGGGGAGAGACATTTTGGCTCCTCTTACAGCAAAAGCAACAAACTCGAAGCATGCCACAGTCAGCATGAAACGAGAATCTTCCTTGGACATCTAACTCTAAGAAATGAGTCTCCACGCTGGAGGAGGCAACCAGATTCAGGCAGCCTGTACCCAGACACCTCATCAGAATTATGCTGCTCTCTGCTGGAGCCTCAGCTTGGCCCCAACTGCCACCCACCAGGAGGGGCTGAACTTCCCCTGTGACCTGTATCATGGGCTGTTTTGCTTCTTACCCCCCTTCCATGTGCTGCCAGCCTTTGTTTCAGCTTCTTCCGCTGGGCTCCATTCTGTTCTGGGGATCAGAGTGACTCTGACAGGGCCAAGCCGCATGGCTCACAGGGTGATGCCATAGTCCAGAGGTCAAGATGGATGGACTACCTATCCACAGAGCTCTGCAGGCCCACCCTACTTCACTTGGAGCAGCAGTCCCCAACCTTTTTGGCACCAGGGACCTGTTTCGTGGAAGATAATTTTTTCCATGGACTGGGGGGTGGGGGGAACAGTTTCTGGATGATTCAAGTACATTACATATTACATTAGTGGTGCAGTTTCTTTCTATTATTATTATTACATCAGTTCCACTTCAGATCATCAGGGGTTAGATCCCAGAGCTTGGGATTCTCCTACACTGCTGAGACCAGAGGAGATGGTTCCAAAAAAAACATGTTGATTGATTGACAGGTGGATGGCAGGGTGATTCAGTCGTAGAGCTTTGCTATTCTAGGTGTGGCCCATGGACCAGAGGCACTGGCATCACCAGAGAGTCTATTAAAAATGCAGAATCTCAGGCCTCAGCTCAGACTTCCTGAATCAGAAACAGTTTTTAACCAGACTCCCAGGAGATTTACATGACCATTAAAGAAGAGAGATGAACTGGTGTAGGACAGTGACTCAGAAAGGCTTGCACTGTAACCGCTGTTTAATAGGTACTCATTCTCTGTTTTTCTGAATCCAGTAGTTTCTAAATGTTGTTGTACATTATTTCATCTGGGGTACTTTTTAGAATTTTTTTTTATCTGGAAATCATTTTAAACTAACAGAAGAGTTCTAAGAATAGTACAAGGAACCCTTGCCAGCAGGGTAAGCCCTCACCCAGATTTGCCAAATGTTAGCATTTTGCCACTTACTGTATCCATCCCTTGTTATGTTTCTACATGGTATTTCCCCCTTTAATCCATTCACCTAAATTGCAGACATCATGTTCTTCACTCCTAAATATGGTAGCATGTATTTCCTAAGAACAAGAACATCCTTCAATAAAAAAAAAAAAAAAAAAAGAACAAGAACATCCTCTTAGGTAACCACAATCTAGTTATCAAGTTCAGGAGTTTTAACATTGACACAGCAATATGATCTAATAAAACGTCCATACTCAAATGTGGTCAATCAGCTCAATGATGTCCTTTATGGCAATTCTGGTTTTCATCTGGAGAGCTTTTAAAGTGCCGATGCCATGGTCCTATCCCCACACTGATTAAGAACGATTCTATGAGGGAGGGGCTTGTGCCTATAATAAATTTTCATTGGAATATAATTGCTTTACAATGTTGTGTTAGTTTCTGCTGTACGACAATGTGAAGCAGCTATATATATACACACATACCCCCTCCCTCTAGAACCTCCTTCCCACCTCCCCACATCCCACCCACCTAGGTCATCACAGCACTGAGCTGAGCTCCCTGTGCTATACAGTTTTAGGCTTTCCAGGAGATTCTAATGTGCAGCCAGGTTTAAGAACCTGTGTGCCATAGGCTTTTTCTGTGGTCCCTAGAGATCACAGGGGTAGGAACCATTGCTGAAAGAGTGAGCCCTGAGTATAATTTGTCTAAGCCCCATGTCTCCTTTAATCTGAGTTCTGCCATCAGTCATTGCCTATAAGGTTCTTGGACCTTTCTTCACTTCTTCTGATGCCACTACCCTGATGGGAAAAAAACAGTTATTTTTCCATGCTGCTATTTCCCCTACAGCCACTTGGCCCCATCCTTCTTTCTTTATAAGAAATGAAGCCTTGAATGGTACCTGCTCTGGGCTGTGTTCTCCACGAAGCTGCGTCTAACAAGTTGGCTACAACACCTGGAATTACAGAAGAGCAAGGGCAGGTGGTGGAAAAGAATGCCAGAGATGCAGCAAATCAATTCAGAAGAAGGCCAAATTTCTCTTTGGGCTGGCCACAAAGTTTCTCCAGAGTTCAAAGAAGCTTGATTAGAACTAGGCGGTTCTCAAATTACCTTGGTTTGGAAAACAAGCCACTGAGGTGAGCAGATGTAGCCATCCACAGCTAGAGTGGACCCAAAGGTGATGTACAGATGGGGAGCAATTGGGAAACTCCAGCTAATCCCAGGAGCCAGCAGGCTTTTGCATTTCCTGAAAGAATTTGGGTCAATCTAACTTGTGGCTTTAATTGATTCAATGGAGCTCTTCTGTTTCCAGCCATGAGCAGATGAAGGGGAAGCCTGGCATGTCTGTGAGGGAGTTCATGTCATTTAGTTAGCTGGGTCACCCATTTCCCCAGCCTTGAAATAGCATGGCCACCATCACCTCCACCCCTCCTCCCACCCAAACATCTGTGTCACTGCAGCCAAAGAAACTCAGTTTACTTTGAAAAGGCTCCATCAGAGGAGGCCGAGTCCAGATTTGCATGTGTTGGTGAATATATTTTGGAAGAAAGGTGAATGCACAAAGCAGATCATTTGGCTTCAAAGCAGCTTTGTCAATGCCTGACATATCGACTCGCTTTTAGGATGTATTGACATTCTTTACTATTCGAGAGAACTAGTCTACTCAGATGGATGGCTTTAACAGATACATCTTTGCAGTTTAGTCAATGACAAAATATTTGTGAGTGGTTAATGTCTTTCCTCTTCACAGGAACTTAATAATGTCCCAAATGAGATCATTCCCCCTGGCCCAGGACTTGAGAACATTTTGAACTGTGCTCATCCTGACTGGGATTCCCTGGTGGCTCAGCTGGTAAAGAATCCGCCTGCAATGAGGGAGACCTGAGTTTGATCCCTGGGTTGGGAAGATTCCCTGGAGAATGGCTACCCACTCTAGTATTCTGGCCTGGAGAATTCCATGGACTGTATAGTCCATGGAGTCTCAAAGAGTCAAACACAACTGGATGATTTTTCACTTCACTGATTGGGAACCAAAGAATACTCAACTTACTGCCAGAGTCCAAATGGAGGGCACCCCGTATTACTAGATAACCGTTAGAAAATTCCTCAATTAGGACCCCGTGTGCACTGTCACTGCCATTTCTATCATCTCCCCCATCAGAGGACTCCTTGTCTGATTACAGATTTTGGTCCCTGCCAGTAAGACAGAATGTGCTTAAATTGATCAAAGATGTGTGAATTGCACATATCTCAAATTTTTGTAACAAAAGGCCAGCTTTGGGAAATGTTTTCATAGAGTATATTTCACATCGCTTAATGCAAGCTAGCAAAGGCATTGTCTTTCACATTAGAACTATTAAAACTTGGTTAATATTCTCTCCAACCATGAATTTTCATTTTCTGGTTACTTAATATGTATATTAAATATATACATTGTATGTATCCCCTGGGAAGTAAATGGTAAACCCAGCCAGTATCCTTGCCTGGAGAATTCCATTGACAGAGGAGCCTGGTGGGCTATAGTCCATGGGGTCCCAAAGAGTTGGCCATGACTGAGTGACTAATACTTTTACTTTCACTGCATAGCCAGAAACGAGCCAACACTAAACAAACTTTAAAAGTGCACAAGGCTTGTCCTTCCAAAACTGGTATCTCCCACATATTTTTGAAATACAATGGAACATCCTGAATCCTAGGCCTATACCTATACTCAAAACTATCTCCAACCCCACCTTTTTCTTGGTGTCTCATTCCCGTAGGATCTTATTTGCTACTAGAAAATTACTAAATTCATAGGCTCAGTTCAGTTAAAAATTGCAAGGATATATTTGAGAGAAATGACTAATGATATGAGCATTTTGGCATGCAAAATTAACAGTGGGAAAATAAGCTTCTTTCATGAAGTTCCAGAGTTATTCCTGAATAAGATATGTTGTCATTTTCAAAAAATTAATGTGCTATTTTTTTTATAACTTAAAACATCCAATAAGAAATGTGTAAAAGAACTAAGACCACATGCATTGCAGGAAAGTCTTTGTTTCTAATCTCAAACTTATTAAGATTCTACAAAGAGATAGCCATCAGGGCAAAAGAAATCCGTCATCAATAACAGGGTTAAGATTGCATATAAACAGTTAAAAAAACAACATTGTAAATCAACTATGTGCTGTGCTTAGTCCCTCAGTCATGTCCAACTCTTTCCGACCCCATGGACTGTATTTCAACTTTAAAAAAGAAGATTGCCTGTAAAATACATGAAGAATGTATATTTTGAAGATGTGGCTAAAAACTCACCATGTCCACTTTAAACACTGCATTGACTAATAAGATATAATTCTGGGCATGATTTTCTCAATGTCAGTTCCACAGAGTCTTAGATTTCTTATATTAGTGACAAAAATGAAAAATATAGAACAAGTTAGTGTTCTTTCTAATTCCATGTATGTTTAGTTAACTGAGTTCTTTTTCCCTCTGCCTGTTTTATCTCCATAGTCCTTAGTGATTACATGATATATTTGGCTTCTTTGCTTATCTCTACCTAAATTGAGAATAAAATATAAATTCCATGAGGACAAGGAATTTTTTTACCACTGTATCTCCAGTGCCTGAAACACTCTGACACATAGTAGGTGCTTAACAAACATCTGATATATGAAAGAGGATACCACTATATTAAGAGAGACAACAAACAGATTCTATTATAATGGACAACATACAAGGAGATGAATGGTTGATAAAAATGCCATTATTGTTTGTATCTATATCTGAATATGCATTTATATGCCTTTATGTGAAAGAGCAATGCTGAGTTAATTTCCTTCCATTTCAAATAATGACTATATTTATATTGATAAAGCTAGTATACCGTGAAGTACAATAATATTTTGCCTCATTCTCAATGTTTTTTTAGTTTATATTGCTATCTTTGTCTTCTATGAAAGTTTATTTTCTTTTTTAAAATTTTTAATTTTATCAGATCAGGTCAGTCACTCAGTCGTGTCCGACTCTTTGCAACCCCATGAATCGCAGCACGCCAGGCCTCCCTGTTCAACACCAACTCCCAGAGTTCACTGAGACTCAATGTCCATCGAGTCAGTGATGCCATCCAGCCATCTCATCCTCTATCGTCCCCTTCTCCTCCTGTCCCCAATCCCTCCCTGCATCAGAGTCTTTTCCAATGAGTCAACACTTCGCATGAGGTGGCCAAAGTACTGGAGTTTCAGCTTTAGCATCAGTCCTTCCAAAGAAATCCCAGGGCTGATCTTCAGAATGGACTGGTTGGATCTCCTTGCAGTCCAAGGGACTCTCAAGAGTCTTCTCCAACACCACAGTTCAAAAGCATCAATTCTTCGGCACTCAGCCTTCTTCACAGTCCAACTCTCACATCCATACATGACCATAGGAAAAACCATAGCCTTGACTAGATGGACCTTTGTTGGCAAAGTAGTATATTGGAGTATAATTAGTTAACAATGTTGCATTAGCTTCAGGTGTACAGCAAAGTGATTCAGTTACACATATATCTATTCTTTTTCAAATTCTTTTCCCATTTAAGTTATTACAGAGTATTCAGCAGAGTTCTCTGAGCTATACAGTAGGTCTTTGATGGTTATCCATTTTAAATATAGCAGTCTGTACATGTCAATCCCAAACATTTAATACATCTTTTATCATAGGTCACTTTAAATCAGTGTTGGAAGTAAACAGAATGTATGTTTTACTAATGATAACATATTAATTAGAGAAATATTCATTAGGCACAGTACCAGACCCTTGAAAACAAGTGTCTTAAGATTTCTGTTTTCTTGAAAATCAAAAGCATAGGAAAATATTGATTAAAATAGTCTTCCCCCCAAGAAAACTAGCACATTCTCTTTACTGACAGAAAAACAAGAATGTTGATAACTGAACCATAACAAGACTCTGAGTTAGACTAGTTAAAACCGAACATTAGATTTTCTATAAATCTATGCTCGATTGAGGTCCTTGCTAATATATCTTCTCTGATTATATAGACTATATGCAAGAATAATTGGACTTTCATAATTACAAAATACACTGAGAGAAAATTATTTTTGCTAGCAAATAGCAAATAGTTTAGTTACTGTTCTTTTAAAAATATATCTCCCTTAGTAACTATATCAACATATTTTATGATTATTCCCTCTATCTAACATTATATAAATGGATTCATTTGAATCTCAGTGGAGAAAAGGCACAGACTATAAAAATACTTGAATAATGAGCATATAGCTTCTCAAAACCATACAAAGAAGACATAAGATAAAGTCAATATTCTGATAAAATACATATATGCTTGTAAGTAAAAGTTCCAGGGTAAACGTACTACTGCAACTGCAACTGGTACTAATATAACTTTGGTTACCATCTAGCAAGTATATAAGACAATCAAAACAAACCAAAAAAAAAAAAAGGAAGAAGTTAATGCTGAACTTAAACTTTTGTGTGGAGCCACTAAACTTTAGTGGACAAAGAAAAGAAAATGTGGTCAGTATTGTGAATTAAAAATAAGTATTTTCCAATATACATGATTTAAAGTTATGAGTCATTCATGAAAAAATTATTAGAGGACTAATTTAGCAAAGTAATAACTGATGGTATAAACAGCAGCAGAAGTTTCCCTGAGCAGATGATCTATTTAAACCTCAGATTAAAGATAAAACGCCTAAAGAATTTATGGTAATAAAACACAATGGAAATGCTACAATGGAAATATGGAATTAAGATAACTTTTCAGAGTAGACTGGTGAAAACAAAACAATGAGATACCATTACACACTAATTCAGTTCAGTTCAGTTCAGTTCATTCGCTCAGTCGTGTCCGATTCTTTGCAACCCCATGAATTGCAGCACGCCAAGCCTCCCTGTCCATCACCAACTCCCGGAGTTCACTCAAACTCACGTCCATCGAGTCAGCGATGCCATCCAGCCATCTCATCCTCTGTCATCCCGTTCTCCTCCTGTCCCCAATCCCTCCCAGCATCAGAGTCTTTTCCAATGAGTCAACTCTTCGCATGAGGTGGCCAAAGTACTGGAGTTTCAGCTTTAGCATCAGTCCTTCCAAAGAACACCCAGGACTGATCTCCTTTAGAATGGACTGGTTGGATCTCCTTGCAGTCCAAGGGACTCTCAAGAGTCTTCTCCAACACCACAGTTCAAAAGCATCAATTCTTCGGCACTCAGCTTTCTTCACAGTCCAACTCTCACATCCATACATGACCACTGGAAAAAAACATAGCCTTGACTACACGGACCTTTGTTGGCAAAGTAATGTCTCTGCTTTTGAATATGCTATCTAGATTGGTCATAACTTTTCTTCCAAGGAGTAAGCATCTTTTAATTTCATGGCTGCAGTCACCATCTGCAGAGATTTTGGGCCCCCAAAAATAAAGTTTGACACTGTTCCACTGTTTCCCCATCTATTTCCCATGAAGTGATGGGACCAGATGCCATGATCTTAGTTTTCTGAATGTTGAGCTTTTTTTTTTTTTTTGAAAATTTTTTTGAATTTTATTTTATTTTAAACTTTACAAAATTGTATTAGTTTTGCCAAATATCGAAATGAATCCACCTCAGGTATACATGTGTTCCCCATCCTGAACCCTCCTCCCTTCTCCCTCCTCCCTCCCCATACCATCCCTCTGGGTCGTCCCAGTGCACTAGCCCCAAGCATCCAGTATAGTGCATCGAACCTGGACTGGCAACTCGTTTCATACATGATATTATACAGGTTTCACTGCCATTCTCCCAAATCTTCCCACCCTCTCCCTCTCCAACAGAGTCCATAAGACTGTTCTATACATCAGTGTCTCTTTTGCTGTCTCGTACACAGGGTTATTGTTACCATCTTTCTAAATTCCATATATATGCGTTAGTATACTGTATTGGTATTTTTCTTTCTGGCTTACTTCACTCTGTATAATAGGCTCCAGTTTCATCCACCTCATTAAGCCAACTTTTTCACTCTCCTCTTTCTCTTTCATCAAGAGGCTTTTTAGTTCCTCTTCACATTCTGCCATAAGGTTGGTGTCATCTGCATACCTGAGGTTATTGATATTTCTCCCGTTAATTTTGATTCCAGCTTGTGCTTCTTCCAGTCCAGCGTTTCTCATGATGTACTCTGCATATAAGTTAAATAAGCAGGGTGACAATATACAGCCTTGATGTACTCCTTTTCTTATTTGGATCCTGTCTGTTGTTCCATGTCCAGTTCTAACTGTTGCTTCCTGATCTGCATACAGGTTTCTCAAGAGGGAGGTCAGGTGGTCTGGTATTCCCATCTCTTGAAGAATTTTCCACAGTTTATTGTGATCCACACAGTCAAAGGCTTTGGCATAGTTAATAAAGCAGAAATAGATGTTTTCCTGGAACTCTCTTCCTTTTTCTATGATCCAGCAGATGTTGGCAATTTGATCTCTGGTTCCTCTGCCTTTTCTAAAACGAGCTTGAACATTTGGAAATTCATGGCTCATGTACTGCTGAAGCCTGACTTGGAGAATTTTCAGCATTACTTTACTAGCGTGTGAGATGAGTGCACTTGTGTGGTAGTCTGAGCATTCTTTGGCATTGCCTTTCTTTGGGATTGGAATGAAAACTGACCTTTTCCAGTCCTGTGGCCACTGCTGAGTTTTCCAAATTTGCTGGCATATTGAGTGCAACACTTACACAGCATCATCTTTTAGGATTTGAAATAGCTCAACTGGAATTCCATCACATCCACTAGCTTTGTTCATAGTGATGCTTTCTAAGGCCCACTTGACTTCACATTCCAGGATGTCTGGCTCTAGGTGAGTGATCACACCATTGAGATTATCTGTGTCGTGAAGATCTTTTTTGCACAGTTCTTCTGTGTATTCTTGCCACCTCTTCTTAATATCTTCTGCTTCTGTTAGGTCCCTACCATTTCTGTCCTTTATCAAGCCCATCTTCGCATGAAATGTTCCCTTGGTATCTCTGATTTTCTTGAAGAGATCTCTAGTCTTTCCCATTCTGTTATTTTCCTCTATTTCTTTGCATTGATCTCTGAGGAAGGCTTTCTTATTTCTCCTTGCTATTCTTTGGAACTCTGCATTCAGATGTTTATATCTTTCCTTTTCTCCTTTGCTTGTCGCTTCTCTTCTTTTCACAGCTATTTGTGAGGCCTCCCCAGACAGCCATTTTGCTTTTTTGCATTTCTTTTCCATGGGGATGGTCTTGATCCCTGTCTCCTGTACAGTGTCACGAACCTCAGTCCATAGTTCATCAGGCACTCTATCTATCAGATCTAGTCCCTTTGGAATGGCCAAATACAAAAATCTGACAAAACCAGTTACTGGCAAAGATGAGAAACAACAGGAACTCTCATTTGTTGTTAGTGGGAATGCAAAATGGTACAGTTACTTTGGAAGCAATGTCTAACATAGCTAAACATTGTCATACTCTATGATCTAGCTATTTTGCTCCTAGATAGTTCACCAAATGATTTGAAAGCTAATGCCCACACAGAAATATGGACATGAATTTTATAAAGCTTAACTCATTCCCTCTCTCTCTCTCTCACACACACACACAAATTGGAGGCAACCAAAATGTCCTTTACTAGCAGAATGTTTAAACTAACTACAGAACATCAATATAACATAATATTATTCAAGAATAAAAAGAAATGGGCTATCAAATCACAAAAATAAATGGATGATACCTTAATGAATGTTATAAAGTATAATAAGCTACTCTGGGAAAGGGTATACACTGTGAAAGTGAAAGTCACTCAGTCGTGTCCGACTCTTTGTAACTCCATAGACTGTACAGTCCATGGAATTCTCCAGGCCAGAATACTGGAGTGGGTAGCCTTTTCCTTCTCCAGGGGATCTTCCCAAGCCAGGGATCGAACGCAGGTCTCTCAGTCTGGAAAACACTGCATGATACCAATTATACCACATTCTGGAAAAGGTAAAATTGTAGCATGAATAAAAAATATCAGAGGCATTTTTCCTTTTGCTGCAAAATACTTTTATTAGTTTGGATACACTTTGTCAACACTCAACTACTCCTTTTCTTCTTTGATGTGAAAATCCACTTCATCGGGGTCTCCGGTGTCCCATACCTCAAGTATTGTAACATTATTCCGTGCGTCACCAGGAACCTCGATATTGGGACATTGGCATTGATCACCAGTTGCCACAGTGAGTTTCATATTCTTCACCCTGGACATAAGGTTCATCAGTGACGTCTCGGACTGGGTTAAGGCACCGCACATAGACTCTTTGTAGGGGGAAGGCCTTATCTTCTTTCTTCCTGGAGAGCCAGATGAACAGCCCTGACGGCCAGGAGGAGTGCCCGCATTACTTTTGTCATCGCCTCCAGGAAACTTCAGGATCACCAAAAACATGAGGAAGATTAACAGCCAGTGCCACTTGCTCCCAAACCAGCCTGGGGCATACTCTGGTTGATTCTGCCGAACGCGGAAGTGCCTTCCACTGGGCACCATCCTCGGCAGTTCTTCGGCTTCATCTCTCAGAACATAAAACACATAGGCAAAGACAAACGAGATAAACGTAGGCCAAAAAAATAACCATATTACAGAGCGCATCGTGAGCTGAGACCAAGTGGCTCCTGGTGCGCTGGTCTGTGCTGGCACCTGGAGACTGAGCACCAGGCAGGGCTGGGCCCTTGGTGACGTCACAGAGGGCCCCACCCCCACCAGAACCCATGTGGCCAGGGTATGACTTCAGGGCAGAGGGTAAGGAGGCCTGCAGGGGTCAACCGGGAGTAGGGCTTAAAGGGACATGGGGCCATTTCCAGTGGGCAATTGAAAAAGAGGCGAGTGACAGAGTGCCATCCACATGCCAGTGTATTCTTTCTGAATCTGGTGTTCTACTGGGAGGGTGGGTCCATTTTCTATTTTTATTTTTCCATTTGTTGAATCCAGACACTGTGGTGAGCAGAGCAGAACCAGGGACATGTGCCCCTGTGGAGCAGACAGCCAAGTGGGAAAGAAAGATATTAAACCAGAGGCCACAAACTAGGAGCCACTCATGTTTTGTGCGGCCTACCACTGTCCTAAAAATGATTGTGCTCAGTGCTAAGTCCTGTCTGACTCTTTGCCTCCCCATGGACTGTAGCCTGCCAGGTTCCTCTGGAGAAGGAAAGTCAGGGGCATCACCAGTGATGCAGTAGGGGTGGGCAATGAGGTAGGTACTCTCTAAGATCCCTCCCAGATCAGAGGTTCTATGATCCTGCATGGCAGTTTCCCAGAGGGCAGGGATGCACCTCCTGGGCAACCAGCAGTGGAACTGGCACATCTCTGGGGAGTTGCTGAGTTGGCAAAACTACACTGTCTGATGCACCTGTGGATGAGCAAGTACTGGCTGCACTCCTCCTCCCCGTCTGTGCATGTCTAACCGCCACATGTGTTGGAAGGTGACTAAATGAGATCATGTATGCAAGCCTTTACTCCTGGCACATAGTAAGTGCTTAACATGGTAGCTGTTGTTTCTCAAAAAGAGGATAATGGCCTCCTCTATAACATTAGAGACGCAGGAATGCTGAAAACACTATGGTTGCAGGTGTCCTACTTTCTTAATTCCTCCCATGGTGCATAATAACAATAATGGTAATACATATGTAGTGACACTAGGGCTTCCCAGGCGGTTCTAGTGGTAGCGAACCTGCCTGCCGATGCAGGACATGTAAGAGGCTGGAATTCGACCCCACAGTATTCAATCCGTGGGTTGAGAAGATCCTCTGGAGAAGGGAATGGCAACCCACTCCAGTATTCTTGCCTGGAAAATCTCATGGACAGAGGAGCCTGGCGGGCTACCATCCATAGGACTGCAAAGAGTCAAACCCGACTGAAGTAACTTAGCATGCGTGCATAGCAATACCTTACAGAAATGGATATTTCACATTTTTGAGAACACTATCCACTAAATCCTCTCATTCCATCTTTATCACACTGTAAGAACAAGGCCACCACATTGGTGTGGATCTCAGGATGAGCTGAGATGTTCTGAAAACACTGCTGTCTACAAGCCTCCCATCAGTAGGCTGCTTTTCCCTATGTGGATTTCTGCTCCTGCATGGGCGAGAGAGCATCCTGGGCCATGGCTGCCAGCTGGGGAGGCTCCAGGGACCCTATCTGGTACTCAGCCCGTTTTTCTCAGGTACACATCAGGCCTAGAGGCTGCTTCCCATGTGGCATGATTGCTCGAGCTCTGTTTACTGCATGCCTTGCTGCTGCTGCTGCTGCTGCTAAGTCACTTCAGTCATGTCTGACTGTGTGACTCCATAGACAGCAGCCCACCAGGCTCCCCCGTCCCTGGGATTCTCCAGGCAAGAACAGTGGAGTGGGTTGCCATTTCCTTCTCCAGTGCATGAAAGTGAAAGTGAAGTCGCTCAATTGTGTCCGACTCTTCTCGACCCCATGGACTGCAGCCTACCAGGCTCCTCCATCCATGGGATTTTCCAGTCAAGAGTACTGGAGTGGGGTGCCATCGCCTTCTCCGTTCTGCATGCACTACTAGGCCCCAAATATCCAAATGATGCTAATTGGATGACTCGGGGACTTCTGATACTACACATAAATGAAACCAGAATAATGCTCTGGACTTTTTCAGTTCCACTTATTAGGACAAGAAAAATCAGACCACCCTTCTATGCTGCCAATAACACTTATTAAGGCAAAATCATGAAGATGGCTCTGGCTGTGGTGTTACCACCACACTCAGCATTAATTAGAGTTCACTGATTGGTGAGGAATCAAGCACAGGAGATTCAGAAACTCATTATGGTACTTAATAATGATTTGTTTCCTCACCAGAAATTGGATAAGGATTCTAGATTTCAGTGATTTCACTTCCCTGCTCTTTTCCTTCCCTTCATGCTTCTGTCATCACTGACTCAGCTGGAAACAGAGGTCAATGGCAGGTCCTCTGTGTGCATGCTAAGTCGCTTTAGTCGTGTCTGACTCTTTGCAACCCCCTGGACTGTAGCCCTTCAGGCTCCTCGGTCCATGGGATTCTCTAGGCAAGAATACTGGAGTGGGTCGCCAAACCCTCCTCCAGGGGATCTTCCTGATCCAGGGGTCAAATCCACATCTCTTATGTCTCCTGCAGTGGCAGGCAGGTTCTTTGCCACTAGTGCCACCTGGGAAGCCTGGCGGGTCCCCTATTTGGTGCCTATTGTTTGACTTCCCTGAGCCTTCCCTGGTGGCCACGCTCTGTCCATTGTCTAAGATCCCAGCAAGAGGCAACCTTACTTTGTGCAGCTCTATTCTAGTCACACTAGGCTTCCGGCTGTTCCTTAAACGGGTCTGGCCTCAGGACCTTTGCCCTTGCTATTCACTGTGGCTGACTTTGTGGGGCTCTTGTTCTCTCTCTTCTTTAAAGTCTTCATTCAAATGTCACCTTCTCAGGGAAGCCTGACATAACCAACATGTTTTAAAACTGACCCTCTCTTGCTCCCTATCTGCATTTCTTGCTTTATCCATAGTATTTGTTTCCTTCTAAAATGCTAATTTCCCTATCTGGTGAAGGGCTCTGGCTGTCCAGATGAGAGGTACTGTCTACTTCTGTGTTGGGATGCCAGAGGTCAGGATAGTACTCACAGCTTTACCAGGCCAATGGATTTGGAGAGAAGTGGTCCCTCCAAGAAAGAAAAGCAAAATAAACAACATGTTTACTTTACCTCACATCCCTTGCTTTTTTCTCCTTACCCTGTCAAAGCCTTCAGAGTCCAATTTCTACCTGATAATACAAATCAGCCAAGAAGGCATATGTAGGGAGAGAGGAAAAGACAAGACAATTCTAACTGGAGTCCTTTTAGGCCAAAGAGTTTGAACACAGGGGACCTTGCCTGGCCAGTGTTGTCCAGAGACTTCAGGCTAAGCATATTTCATTTCATTGTAAGGTCATAAATATTTTAAAACAATGATTAATTTTAGATGATTAATGAATAAAATAATATTTCTCAACCCCCCCCAAAAAATACTAATTTCCCAATTGCTTTAGTTATCCCTTCCTCCACATTCACTCTACCAAAAGGCAAGACTCAGAAAGGCAAGGATATATTTAACTTTTTATTTTGAAATAATTTTGTTAAAAAACAGTGTTTCGAGGGGATGGAGTATTGATATTTTTATTTCTTTAGGAGCTTCTATCACAAAAGTGAATACTCATAGCTTGCATTTTTATAATACTTCAAAAGTAGGTTCCCATACAAATTCCTTGAGATACATTATTATTGGGTCTAGTTCACAGATGAGGACACTGACTCGGGAGGTACAGCAGGTACTGTCAATGTCCTTCCCATATCCTTTGTCATTTATCATTTCTGTGCCTGCCAGCCTGCTTTCAAACTGCCTAAAATAATGTTTGACTTTACAGGACAATAGGAAACATAGCACAGAGTTGCTGTACACCATTCACCCAGCTTCCGCTCACATTAAACTCCTTACATAATAATGGTAATAGTATCGAAACCAGGAAATTAATATTGATACAACACTGTTAACTAATCTATAGACCTTATTCAAATTTCCCCAGTTTTCCCACTAATGTCTTTTTTTTAATCCCAAGATCCAATTCAGGATCTCATATTGTATTTATTGTCATGTCTCAGGATCGTGGGCTTCCCCGGTAGCTCAGCTGGTAAAAAATCCACCTGTACTGCAGGAGACCCCAGTTCGATTCCTGGGTAGAGATAGTCCCCAGGAAATGGGATAGGCTATCCACTCCAGTATTCATGGGCTTCCCTGGTGGCTCAGATGGTAAACAATCTGTCTGCAACACGGGAGACCTGGGTTCAATCCCTGGGTTGGGAAGATCCCCTGGAGGAGGGCATGGCAACCCACTCCAGTGTTCTTGCCTGGAGAACCCCCATGGACAGTGGAGGCTGGCAGGCTACAGTCCATGGGGTTGCCAAAATTTTGTGACCCTATGGACCATAGGCCTCCAGGATCCTCTGTCCATGGGGGTTCTCCAGGCAAGAACACTGGAGTGGGTTGCCATGCCCTCCTCCAGGGGATCTTTCCAACCCAGGGATCGAACCTGCATATCCTACACCCCCTGCACTAGAAGGTGGATTCTTTACCATGGAGTCACCTGGGAAGCCCTGTCTGATGTTATTTCATGGTTAAATTAAGGTTGGGTATTTGAAGCAAGAATACCACTGAAGTGAAGTTGTGCAGGGTGGGGTTTTTTGATTGTTCCTTGCCGTAGCCCCAGTTGACCAGATCAGGCCCTGACATATGGAAGGTGCTCAGTACTCGTGAAGACACAAAGGAATCAGACCACAGGCACTTGCACTCCTTTCTGACCATGGGAAGATTATGTTCTTGGAACATCACATTCGTTGGGAACCTCTTATACCTTTGAGGAAGAAGGAAGTAAGCAAACTGGGTAGGGAGAGGGTTCCCTACCACAAAGTTAAACAACAACAGGTGAAGGAACCCAAGTAGCATAGGGCCCAGTGAGAGGAAAAATGCTATAACACTTAGAGAAAATGATAGAAAAAGTATTGCTACTTTAAAAAAATAATAATAACCTCCCACCTACTATAGACTGAAGGTTTGTATCCCCTCAAAATTGGTATGTTGAAATTTAATCCCCAATGTGGTGGTATTTGAATATGGGCCTTTGGGAGGTGATCAGGCAATGAGGATGGAAACCTGATAAATGGGACAGTGCCCTTATAAGAAAAGGCCCACAGAGCTCCTTCATCTCCCTCTGCCACGTGAGATTATAGCGAGAAGATGGTCATCCACAACCAAGGAGTGGCCTCACTAAATTTGCTGGTACCTTGAACTTTATACTACAAAAAATAAATTTCTGTTGTTTATAAGCCACTCAGTCTACAGTATTCCGTTGGAGCCACCAGAACAGATAAAACATTCACCCAAACAAAACACTTTACCTTTCATGTGAAAGTAAATGGCTCAGGCCACAGGTTCTGAAGTCAGATTGGTGGATTCTCAATTTGGCTCTGACACTTACTAGCTAGGTAATGATGAACAAACCTCTTAACCTCTCTGTGCCTCATTTTCCTCATCTGCAAAGTGGACATACGATTACTAGTAATACAGTAGTGTTTTTCTGGGGAATGATGGAGGTAATACAGGTGAGCAGCTTAATGTGTTCAGCTGCTTCAGTCGAGTCCAATGTTTTGTGACCCCATGAACTGTAGCCCTCCAGGCTCTGGTCTATGGTGTTTTTCAGGCAACAATACTGGAGTGGGTTGCCTTTTCCTACTCCAGGGGATCTTCCCAACCCAGGGATCAAATCCGTGTCTCTTGCGTCTCTTGCATTGACAGGCAAGTTGTTTACCACTAGCACCACCTGACCCACTCCAGTATTCTTGCCTGGAAAATCCCTGTGGACAAAGGAGCCTGGTGGGTTACAGTCCATGGGGTCGCAAAGAGTCAGACACGACGGAGAGACTAAGCACAACACAGCACAGCGCCACCTGCGAAGCCCTGTCTGATGTTATCTCATGGTTAAATTAAGGTTGGGTATTTGGAGCAAGAAGCTTAGAGCCATATCTGAAACATAGTAAGCACTCAACTTTCCAGAACACTATCCAATAAGTCATCTTATTAGATATTCAGAGCAATCCCTCAAGAGCAGATATTATGACTTTCATTGACCAATAAAGAAATTGAGCATTAGGGAGTTCCCTGGGGTCCAGTGGTTAGAATTCAGTGCTTTCATTGCTGTGACCCAGGGTTCAATCCCTGGTCAGGGAACTACAATCCCACGAGCTGCATGGCATGGCCAAAAAATAAAAAACAACAGAAAAAAAAAGAAGAAGAAGAAGAAAGAAATTGAGGCTTAGAAAAGTGAAGATTCACCTTAGGCCTCCTAAGCTACTGAGCGAGAAAGCTGGAGTAAGATATAGGTCATATCTTTCCTAGTCCAGTGCTGTTTAGATTTATCTCTTAGCATCACACTCTTCTTGGTACTGGAGAGGATCTGGGATACTCTCAACCTTCTAGAATCTTCCAGCACAAGTGAGAAAGAGAGAACAAGCGTTCTAAGATAGCCCAGCAACTCTCCACGGAACAGTGGTCATACTGACAACCACAGGCAGCTTCCACCTTATACTGACAGGGCTTCTGGGATGGTTGTTTGAACCATGGGAGGTATTTTCCAAGGGAGGTAACACTGTGAGCAAGGGTAGGCACCCAAGCCAGCCTACCAAACATACTCATAGCAGATCACGGCTGCTGGTACAGAGCCTGGCTACTGATGCAGTTCCTGGAGCACAGTTTTTTACAGGGGTGGGGAAAGGAGGCAGAGGCTGGGGAGGAAGGTACAGCCTGGGTTCTGCCAGGCCTTGATGGCCCAGGAAGAAAGTCGGCTTTGGTTCTACATGTGATGGGAAACCACTGGAGGCTGTCAAGCCAAGGAATTATTTTATCTGACTTACTTTTGAAAGAGCACTTTGATGCTATAGTAGAGAACCATGCAGAACTGATTCTGTCGTGAGACAGACCTGGACTTGAATTTCAACTCTTTCCCTTCATAGATTGAACTTTTTCTGTGTAACAGAGACAATAATAGTATTAGGAGGATGGGATTGACATGTACACACTGTTGTATATAAATTAAACAACCAATAAGGACCTCCTGTATAGCACAGGGAACTATACTCAATAATCTGTAATAACCTATATGAGGAAACAATCTAAAAAAGAGTGACTATATATTATATATCTCTATAACTGATTAACTTTACCTTATACTTGAAACTAATACAACATTGTAAATCAATTTACAGTTCAATTTTTAAAAATAGCATTTACCTCACAGGTGTGCCGTAAGGAGTACAACAGATAATATATATAAAGTGCTTAGTCCAGTGGCTGGCCCATAGTAGGTGTTCAATGTGTGTCAGCTGCAATTATTATTATTAGTTGTTGTTGTTGTTTTATTATTATAGTAACAACTTTGAGAAAATACACAGGATGTGATTCAGATTAAGTGTTAGGTCAATGCGGGTTGGAATAAACTCTTTGGACTCCTAAGACCTGACACGATAGTGGACTCTTCAGGTGCCAGGTGGGGAGATGGAAAAGGTCTGTCTGGGGGTACTGCCAACTAACTACATCCTTTCTTCCCAGCCCAGGACATGCTCTTGCCTGTGGCTGTATCGCTGCACAGGACTATGTCTGGGCACTGAGTGAGATGACAGGGAAGGCATGGATAAAGAAGCACTCTTTCCTCACCATTCGTATTAGTTCCCAGAGTCCCAAAGGGTCCATTCATTCAAAAGTGCCTCCTGTGTGCTAGTCCGATACTGGGCCATGCCATCTTTCCAGCAACGGCTGAGTCACAAGAACCCTGGGGGAAGCCCCAGTGCGCTGACAATCACCTTACTCTGTGAGGATTATGCAATGTGGCAACTGGGAGGAGCCAGGTCCAAGGCTTCTGGTGGCTGCTTGGCCATCGGCTTCTCCTTGGACTCTGGTTTAGCTATTCCTTGGCATGAGCAACAGGAGGTTATGAATCACCCTCCAGCCAGGAGGGGCAGACTGGGATAGCACTGCGACCCATGTCTCAAATGTGCCCTGTGCTACAGATTGACCACGCCCAGAGAATGGTGATGAAGCACAGGGGTTTCTCTTCTGGCACGCTCCTGAGCTTTGCTGTCTCATCTGGCTGCACCCAGTTCTTACAGTCCCAAAGCCTGTCTGCTTCGTGGAGCAGAGGATTGCAGAGATACAGCATGCCCTCTCAGCAAAGGGAGTTGTGTCATGCCAACCCATGTCTAGGCTGTCTGGCTCTTAGGTAAGCTTGGTGTGCCAGGAGTGTGGCAGGAATGACTGGGACTCAAGCCAAGGTTCTATGCAATTCACCTGCCACTTTATCCTGCTATTATTTCTTATTCAATGCTTTAACATTTACTTCCATTGATTTTTTCTGTTTACTATTTGTTTGGCTGCATTGGGTCTTAATTGCATCATGTGGGATCTTAGTTCAGGCATGCAGGATCTAGTTCCCTGACCAGGGATCAAACCTGGATCCCTGCATTTGGGAGCAAAGAGTCTTAGTCACCAGATCACCAGAGAAGTCCCTAGTTCCATTAATTCTTTCAAACATTTGATCATTCACTTAATCAACAAGATTTTAAAATTTTCATTGTCATTGAAGTATGTAGTTGATTTACCATGTTGTGTTAGTTTCTGGTGTACAGCAAAGTGATTCAGTTATATATAGATATGTATGTTCTTTTTCATCTTCTTTTCCATTATGGCTTATTACAGGATATTGGATATAGTTCCCTGTGCTATACAGTAGGACCTTGTTGTTGACCCATCCTATATATTAGAGCTTACATCTGCTAATTCCAAACTCCTAATGTGTCCCTTCCTCATTCCCTCCCTTCAACAACCACAAGTCTCTCTCTATGTCTCAACAACAGTTATGGAATTCCAACTCCGTGCTAGGCACTGTGGGAGGTGGCACAGACACATGAGACAAAATCCCTGCCCTCAAGGAACTTACATTCTGAGGTCTGAGACTAGATCATTCATATTATTTATTTCTCTTCAACTCTAACCCCACCTCCAGATACTACTACTGCCCCACTGCTGCCGTGCTCCTTATATTAAAACCTTGAAGCAGCTGTTTTACTTATTGTCTCCAAGTCGTCTCCTCCCCCTCCTTCTTGTTGTTTAGTCGCTCAGTCATGTCCAACTCTTTCCAGCATGATAGAATGCAGCATGCCAGGCTTCCCTGTCCTTCATTATCTCCTGGAGTTTGCTCAAACTCATGTCTATTAAGTTGATGATGCCATTCAATCACCTCATCCTCTGTCGCCCCCTGCTTCTCCTGCCCTCAATCTTTCCCAGCATCAGGCTCTTTTCCCTCTTCCATGGAGTCTTCCTCCCTGTACACATGTACCTCCCAGACTAAGTTAGAAGCCACCTGCTTTGAACTTCCAGAACTTGTTAAGAGTGTGGGCTTGAGAGTCAAACCTGTGTTTGAATATCACAGCTGTACCCTCCCAGTTCTGTGATCTTAAATAAGTCACCGATCTTTTCAGGGCCTGATTATCCTTATCTGTAGAATGGAAATAAAACTATATAAGATATTTCAAAACACCTAACTGAAAGTGAGTCAGTTCTTTATATCAGGTGGCCAAAGTATTGGAGCTTCAGCTTCAGCATCAGTCTATCCAATGAATATGCAGGGTTGATTTCCTTTAGGATTGACTGGTTTGATCTCCTGGCTATCCAATGGACTCTCAAAAGTATCCTCCAGCACCACAGTTCAAAAGTATCAATTCTTCGATGCTCAGTCTTCTTTATGGTCCAACTCTCACATCCATACATGACTACTGGCAAAACCATAGTTTGAGTATACGGAACTTTGTCGGCAAAGTGATATCTTTGCTTTTAAATATGCTGTCTAGGTTCATCATAGCTTTTCTTCCAAGATGATCTGGTTTACTATTGTCTAATATCAATAACCTCAGATATGCAGATGACACCACCCTTATGGCAGAAAGTGAAGAGGAACTAAAAAGCCTCTTGATGAAGGTGAAAGAGGAGAGTGAAAAAGTTGGCTTAAAGCTCAACATTCAGAAAATGAAGACCATGGCATCTGGTCCCATCGCTTCATGGGAAATAGATGGGGAAACAGTGGAAACAGTGTCAGACTTTATTTTTGGGGGCTCCAAAATCACTGCAGATGGTTACTGCAGCCATGAAATTAAAAGACGCTTACTCCTTGGAAGGAAAGTTATGACCTACCTAGATAGCATATTGAAAAGCAGAGCCATTACTTTGCCAACAAAGGTCCGTGTAGTCAAGGCTATGGTTTTTCCAGTGGTCATGTATGGATGTGAAATTTGGACTGTGAAGAAGGCTGAGCGCCGAAGAATTGATGCTTTTGAACTGTGGTGTTGGAGAAGACTCTTGAGAGTCCCTTGGACTGCAAGGAGATCCAACCAGTCCATTCTGAAGGAGATCAGCCCTGGGATTTCTTTGGAAGGAATGATGCTAAAGCTGAAACTCCAGTACTTTGGCCATCTCATACGAAGAGTTGACTCATTGGAAAAGACTCTGATGCTGGGAGGGATTGGGGGCAGGAGGAGAAGGGGATGACAGAGGATGAGATGGCTAGATGGCATCACTGACTCGATGGACGTGAGTCTGAGTGAACTCCAGGAGTTGGTGATGGACAGGGAGGCCTGGCGTGCTGCGATTCATGGGGTTGCAAAAATCGGACACGACTGAGCACCTGAACTGAACTGAACTGAATATAGCTCTTGCTGCTATGTGGAGGGCATGAGTGAAAGGAGAGAAACAACTTCAGGGTGACCTAAACTAAGCTGGTGCCTGATGTCCCTTTCCATTTAGACAGAAACCTGAGAGCAACATACAAATACATTCTGCTCAGATAAACACAGACTCAAGGCCACTGTTTTCTGGAAACCTTCCCAAAGCTATGATTCCATAGATTGCTAGCTCTGTGACCAGTGGCTCAGTGGTTGGAATATGTATGCCATGTCCAGCCCTACGGACAAGGCCCCCTTGATCAGTAAGGCCCCCTTGATCAGTTAATGGGAAAGATGGTTACTAACAAGAACACAATACAGTGATAAAGAGATTTTAAGATGTGATAGCAGCATTCATTCATCGAAATTTTAAAGAGCCCCACTAATCCCCAGCACTGGGTCTTTTATGCTTTCTAGTTGGTAGGGTGCTAGGTGCTAGGGAGGAGAAGAAAGAGAGAATGGGAGAGAGAGAACTCAGCTCACAAGGGAGCTTATACATTAGAGGAGGAGATCAAGACATGAACACAAACAGAAATCACACAAAATATATTGAGGTTAAGTATCCAAAGGGAGATAGAAATACAATAAATAATTGTCATTTATTTAACACTCAATGTATGTGAAGCACTGTGTTAAGTTTTACATACATTCTCCTGTAAGAGTCATAAGTCTATGGAATAGGTAATATGATCACCCATGATGCTATAATAGCAGCTAACATTTATTAAGTGCTTTATATCAGCCAGGCATTGGGTTAGATGTTTTGAAATATCTTATACAGTTTTATTTCCATTCTACAGATGAGGATAATCAGGCCCTGAAAGGATAGGTGACTTATATAAGATCACAGAACTGGGAAGGTACAGCTGTGATATTCAAACACAGGTTTGACTCTCAAGCCCACACTCTTAACATGTTCTGGAAGTTCAGAGCAGGTGGCTTCTAACTTAGTCTGGGAGGTACATGTGTATAGGGAGGAAGACTCCATGGAAGAGAGAAAGTGTGAAGATGAGAAGGAAAGAAACTATACAGGGCCTGGCAACTGGCCTCACTTGGCAGAGCTGGCGGTATGTGATGGGGAGAACCTGTCTATCACTCCAGACTTGGTCTTGGGGTACCTTGGTTCTTGGTTCTCCTAAGGCCCCAGAGAGTTCAAACATCTTTAACTACCCTTCAAAGAAGGATAAGGTTTAGATTTGCAAACTCAAAACATGATGAGCAAGGAGTTGGCAGACCCTTCTTTAGTTTATGTCTTCGGTAGAAGCAGCCTTTGACATTCATAACATTGAAAACAAGATCCCAGACGGACAGGGAATCCAGGGGAGGCAAAACCCAGCAACCAACACCACATCTCAAGCCAGCAAAGAAAGTTCATCATGCATCACTGCTTACACAACAGCAAAAATTCGCCAGTGATGTAAAGCTCCATCAATATGGGATTGATGAGTTAAGTTAGGATGCATCTGCAGAAAAGAACACTGTGTTGTTCAAAAGGATGAAGTGAAACTATATATTCTGACAAAGAAAGACATTTCCAAAAGCTTATAAGGTAAAAAAGTAGGTCACACAACATTCTCTGTAGCATGATTCGATTTATATCACAGATCTGTGTTTATGAATACACAAAACCACGAACCACAGTTATCCAGAAGTTGGTCATCACAAAGAATTACAGAAGGACTTTCTAATTCATATACTTTTGAATGCTGCTGACCTTTACATGCTTATATTACTTTTATCATTGGAAAAAGTACAATAGTTTCCATTTTACAAAACAAAAGAAACCTTCTTGGATCACCTTCCATCCATCCTGACTTTTGTAACTACAACATATCTTAGGTTCAGCAGTGCATCTGAAATTATATCCTACCACTTTCCCACAAATGACTTAAGACAAGACAGCGATATATTAACCAGGTTATAACACAGGTGAAATAGACTGGCAATTGATCAAAAATTTTACACAAAACATAGGTAGCAAGCAGGAGAAAAGTCACCAGAGAAAGGCCACAGGGCTTTTCCACTTTTACTAGTAACTTAGATCAGTGATCCCCAACCTTTTTGGCACCAGGGACTGATTTCCCAGAAGACCATTCTTCATGGACTAGGGAGTTGGGGGCGGAATAGTTTCAGGATGAAGCACGCACATAACATTTATTGTGCACTTTATTTCTAATGTAATGGTGCTGCTGATCTGACAGGAGGCACCAGTCTGTGGCCCGGAGGCTGGGGATCCCGGACTTAGATGACACAGAAAACGTACTTACCACGTCTGAAGATGACCCAAAACTGGCGGGGATATCAAATTTGTTGAAGAACAGAACTGAGATTCAAAATGAGCTCAGAATGGCTGGAGTACAGGGCTAAAATTAAAAGAAATAATAAGGTGAAAATTATAAGATAAAGAAAAATATTCTCAAAAATTTAAAAGTCTATTTTGTGAGGCCAGAATAAGGGAAGCATGGCTTGGCAGCAGGTCACATAAAAACAGGCAATTCAGAAAAGATCTAGCAGTTCAAGTTGACCCATAGCATAATGTAACTAAATTATGTAGCTGCTAAAAATGGAGCACATTTTAGGTTGTATTAATTAAAGTATGGTTTCTAGACCCCAGAATATAATTGTCACACTTCAGTCTCTGCTGTTCTCTCCCAGAGTCTCCTGTTCCAATCTATGCCCCACATTGCAAGAGGATCATTAACAAAGGGAAACATCTCCAGAGGATGGTCACGAACTTGACAAAGGAGCTGGAAACCATCCCATAACAAGAGTGGCTCTTGAAGGGACCAGAGACACAGGGTCTAAAAAAGAGAAACATCCCATATAGGATACCCGCATGCTTTCCAATCTCGGAAGCATTCCCATATACGTACTTAACTGGGTTGCTCAGGTGACAGAACTAGGACTACTGCCACCTAGTGGTAGCAAGGAGGCAGATTTTTCAGTAAACCTGTCAAAAAAGGCTTTCTGACCTTGAGAGGGTCCTGCAGGACGTGGAGTAGCCTGGTAAGACTGTTATTTTAAGACAAGGATGGATGAACAGATACCCAGTGGCAGAATCACAGTAACCAGGGCCCTTTCAGCTTTAAAAGATTACATCTTTCTCCTATGAGATCGCCATGTCCTCCCTGGATCAATGAGCCTCTCTCTGTGGTCTACAGAGTGGTAAGGACAGCTGGACAGGAACTACTGAGGCTGTCCCCTCTTGCTTATTGTTATCCAAGACCTGGGTGGGCAAAACTCACTGCTTATCTTATATTTTATTTGACTTATTTAGTTTTGTTTCCTATCCTCATCTAATGGGCTATAAGTATAAGCAGGGATCCTGTATGTCCTGTTTTTGGCTAACTCTCAACCTCTGGAATATCAGTAGCAGATGGTAGGTGCTCAGTAAATATTTAACGAAATGAGTGCTGCTGCTGCTGCTGCTGCTGCTAAGTCGCTTCAGTCGTGTCCGACTCTGTGTGACCCCATAGACGGCAGCCCACCAGGCCCCCCCGTCCCTGGGATTCTCCAGGTAAGAACACTGGAGTGGGTTGCCATTTCCTCCTCCAATGCATGAAAGTGAAAAGTGAAAGTGAAGTCGCTCAGTCGTGTCCAACTCTAACGACCCCATGGACTGCAGCCTACCAGGCTCCTCCGTCCATGGGATTGTCCAGGCAAGAGTACTGGAGTGGGGTGCCATTGCCTTCTCTGAACGAAATGACTAGTGCATCCCAAATTGACATCATTTTCAGAAGTTTTAATTTTCTCAATAAAAGACATTTCAGATTTAAGAACCAGATCTCACAATAATAACAAGCAGTTGTATCTTAGTAGTAGGATTCCAGGTGATTTTGTTTGTTTCTCCATTTCCCCAATTTTTTTTATGCAATCATATTGCATTACCTAGCCATCGTCATTGTAATAGCTAACATCTACTGAGTGCTTTCCTTGTGCCAGGCATGGGGATAAGCACTTTACTTGGATTAATTCATTTAAGCTCACAATAGCCTTTTCAGTTGGCACTAGTATTACTCCCATTTTAAAGACAGGAAACTGAGAAACAGGGAGGTGATATGACTTGCCCAAGGTGATGCAACTAATATCAGGCAGAATTCAAAGGCCATGTTATTACCCCCTGACACCAATGTAAGATGAAAAATGATTACGATGAGAATGACAACTAACATTTCTTTAGTCCTAATCATGTATAATATGTGTTAGTCACTCAGTCATGTCTGAGTCTTTGTGACCCCATGGACTATAGCTCTCCAGGCTCCTCTGTCCATGGGATTCTCCAGGCAAGAATAATGGAGTGGCTTGCCATTCCCTTCTCCAGGGGATCTTCTTACCCCAGGGATTGAACCCGGGTCTCTCACACTGCAGGCAGATTCTTTACCATTTATTTGTATAAGGTTCTGTGCTGTTTCCAAAACATGACCTCCTTCAATGCTCAGAACAGTCCCTTAAAGTGGGAACTATTATTATGACCATTGTACAGTATCAGCCCCTTCTGTAACGTAATCAACCATGTCCACTGCCCCACCTGGACTCTATTTTGATTTCATGAGAATCATACTTTTCTTGATTGTCTCTTCTGCATTCCAGCCAAGTGAAGAAGTGATTATCTGCCAGTCACTACTTGAACCCTCCACTCTATGGAGATTAGGTCTCCAACATAGATAACTGTGCTGTTGTCCCTTTCTAGAATGTCCTTCTTTCCTCTTTCACCACAATCCTACTAATTTTTTTTCCCAAACACAGCTCAAATGCAACTCCCTCCAGGAATCCTTCAGTGATCATCCCTTTCCACCACAATCTCTCTTATTATACAGCCTGTACATTTCATTCAGCCTGGTCATCTCTGGCTTGGTAGTGCTGGCTCTCCTTCAACTCACATATGTCCCTTTTTCTCAGTTAGACTAGAGCTCACAGAGGCAGCTAGGTCTTGAGTTTCTTGGCATGCCCTGAATAAATGGTCTCTTAGCTTCCCCTTAGTAGGTGCTCAGTAATTATTTTGCTGATTTCATAATGATAATCTCACCTCACAGCTGTAAAACATTGTCTTTTCCAATAGGTCTCATACATATTGTCTCACTTTTGCTTCAAAGGAGACAGACAAGATTTTACTTTTCTCATTTTCACAGTAAAGTAAGTTGAAGGCCAGGGAGGCTAAGTAAGCTGTCTCAGGTCACACATCTCAGAATTCAGCCCAGCCCTCTGGACTCGAAGCCCCAGATTCTTTATCCTAGAACACACTGATTCTACTGGAAGGTACCGCTGGCTGGGAGTAATGCTAATAACATTCCTATAAAGACCTTGTCTTGATCCTATCACTGGAGCGAAAGCAATAAAGAGTGACAAGAGGCCATATCCACGGTTGAGATTGGGAAGGCAGGTAAATTCACACACTCTGTGCCGAGAAGTGCCTGGTGCTTATCAGATGGGCGGTGATGACTGTGTTATATCCCCTGTGAGGAGGACACTTGGGACTGAACAAAACGTTGTCCTCCACAAAGGCCAGCGTGGCTCAATCCTCAGCAGAAGTGGGGCAGTCCAGCAGGCACGGGGTGAATGAGAGAGAGCACTAAGAAGCAAGAAAGGTGGGTTCAAGATCCCGCTCTGATCCTATCTAGCTGTGTGACCACAGGGAAGGTGACCAGCCTCTCTGAGGCTGTACTTCCTTCCTCACTAGTCGATGTCCCATGACAAAGCCTCTCATAGACCCTGTGTTCCACGAACTGGTGATCCACAAACCAAATTTGGGCCAGGAACATATTTTCTTGGGCCCAAATACTGTTTAAAATTGTTTTGATCTGGTAAGCAACACTTAAAAATCAGAAGATTTTATAGAAATATTCAGTTTCCAAGCTTTCTAGAAAAAAATAGGAAGACCTGGCAACATTAGAAAAGTGGAAGACTTTACATAAAATTTGATTTCCAGTCTTTCTAGAAAACAATATCTGGATATACGTGATTATTTTTGTCAATTGTTTATTCTTTACAATATAACATGATAGGTTTTGATAAGTAGCACAGAGAAAATATAAAGCAGATAGGGAGTTCTGAAGTAGTAGGGCAGGGGAATCCAGCAAGGCCTGCAGTTAACAGAAGCTGCTCTGAGAAAGCCTCACTGCCAAAGGAAGCTATTCCCAGGACCACAGTGGGCTGGAGTCCAGGTGTTTCGGCTCCCTTTAGATGGCGCATGTAGGGAAAGGTTTAGGAGTGCTAATGCCCTTTACATACCAAGTAGGGAGTAAGAAGACACTGACCTTGGCTGATGTGAATTGAAACACAGTTTTAAGCTTATTTTTTGATTTCACAAAGGCAACAAAAGAGTTTCAAGTGGTAAAATAAGTATCAAAGTCTGAGAGAAGGAGACGAGCAAATTGTATTTACAAAGCATTCCCTAATCAAGAGCAACTAAACACTGTCATTCACCCAGATGCATTTTCTGTCTAATGGGGGTCAAAGCAATTAGCCTGATACCTGTAGCAATATCCTGCCTTGCCCTTACATCTCAGGCCAGGGCCATTACAAGGTATCAGAACTCATTCTAATCAGAAAACAACCAACTCTGTCAACCCAAGCACAGCATGGCAGAGACGTGAAGAGGAGAAATGGATCCTACTCCATTCTCTTGTTGGCCATTTATTGTCTGGGCTGGGACCTGACAGGTGATTTCTCTGGATACCAGTGTTTCTAAATGGAACATAGCACCCATTAGTACACTCCAACATTTTGGATCATGATCTACAGTAAGAAATATGTTTGTCATTCATATAGCACACATTACTAAATATATATATATATATATATATATATATATGTAGATAGACAATAAACATATCATGAAGCAATCCTTACCCTTATTGTGTGTATTGTGCATTATTATTTCCCGGTTCATCCCCCCCTCCTTTTTTTTAATCCTGATCACTACTCACTAAATTGATTTTCTTAGCAGTGGGTAATAATTGGCAGCTTGAAAAACACTGCTTCAGACTAATGGTTCCCAAATCTGGTGCCACATCAGAGTCCCTTGGAGTCCTTGTTAAATACATATACTTCTGCTCCCTTCCAAACCTACAGAATCAGAATTTCTTCAGCGTGAGACCTAAGAATCTATATTTTCTTTTACCAAGGACCAGCCATACACTGGCATTAAGACATCACAGTTCTCCTCAAGACGTAGAAGCAAATAACAGCAATCACAGTCATTACTATCAAACAACTACTTCATGCCAGTGCTGCTGGCATAAGCACTTTCTATTCATTGACTCACTTAAATCCTCAGAGCAACTCCACTTTATAGATGAGGAAACTGAGGCTCAGAGACATAGATAGAGAGGTTAAGGAAGTGGTGGGGCTATGATTCATGGGGGCTCTGTTCCCACCCTTACTGATCCCTCCACCCTCTCCCCTCTGTAGTTCCAGAGACCTTGGATCTATGCTAGATGTTCTATACCAATTCAAGTTCAAGACCATACCCCAAGGGGTCCAACCAACAAAGTTGTAAAGGTGTAAAACAAAACAATAAGAGTTGCACTTATATTGAATTTTGACTGTCCAAAGCATATGTGTGTCTATTTTCTCCACATTTATTCCTTTCAGGTATCCTGTGAGGCAGAAAGTGTTAGTCAAAGTGTTAGTTGCTCAGTTGTGTCTGACTCTTTGCAACCCCATGGACTGTAGCCCGCCAGGCTCCTCCATCCATGGAATTCTCCAGGTAAGAATACTGGAGTGGGTAGCCATTCCCTTCTCCAGAGGATCTTCACACCCCAGGTATCAAACCCAGGCCTCCTGCATTGCAGGCAGATTCTTTACCATCTGAGCTGCCAGGGAAGATGGCAGAAGAGGCAGAAAAAAAAAAATACAGAGACACAAAGAGGGGAAGTGACTTACCCAAGGTCTGACAGCAAATCAAAGAAAAGCTATCCCAGGCAGGGTCTACTACCGACTTCCCCAGGCAGGGTCTACTACTGCTCTTGGGCTGGCTTTCTCCAGGGTTTCTAGATCCACCCCACTTCAAGTCTATCTCCCTTTAAAGTAGAAAAGGAAGAAGACCTGGTACTTTCTGCCTCCCTCTTTACAGGATTTACTATCAACTTCTGAAATGAGCACACTCTGTATACACACTGCCTGAGGGACAGGTTGCCCCAAACCGCCTACACAAGGCTGTACTGAAAACTGGCAGTATTTCTGTTTTTGCCATATAATTTGGAAACAGAAAACTCTGCACCATGCTTCAAAGAAAACTAATGGATTCAAGGATGAAAGGAAAAGGCATTATCCCTCCCACACAAGGTAAATGCCACCAGCCAAGAGTGAGGCAGTGGTTGGAAGTTACTGCCGAGCAAAATGTTGTGAGCCCACAGAAAGCCAAGGCGGTGGACTGGATCAATCTCTGTGATGGCAGAAAGGGGCTGGAGGGATGAATGACCCCCATTTAGCTTCCTTGGCTGAGACCCTTCCTCTGTTGAGAACATCCCTTCTGTTTCTGCCACAGAAAGGGGTGTTGTTCACAATGTGTATACATTTATGTGACACATGACTAGCTCTTTATCAAACACTCTTATTGATTCTAACATTTTTCTTCACCCCTTCCCCTTCACAATGCAGGTCGTTCCCTCTCTCCCCTTAACAAATCCCAAGGATCATCTAACACACACACTATTTGGTGAAAATAAAAGCAAGCCATCCTTCTCTTGGCCTCCGTCTCCCCATCTCTAAAGTCAATTATTGTTGCTTAGCAGCTAAGTCATGTTCGACTCTATAACCCGCCAGGCTGGACTATACCCCGCCAGGCTCCTCTGTCCATGGGATTCTCCAGACAAGAATACTGGAGTGGGTTGTCATTTCCTTCTCTAGGGGATCTTCCCGACCCAGGGATCGAACCCAAGTTTCCTGTGTCTCCTGCACTGGCAGGCAGGCTCTTTACCATGCACCACCTGGGAAGCCCACATAAAGTCAACGAGTTAAACCAAATGGTCTGTTAGGTCCCTTCTTTAGTTCTAGGATGCGGATAAAGTATGTAGGTAAAGCCCTACATATAGCCCACAAATGTGACTCAGGATCTGAGCAGGGAGGGGCAAACTGATTTCAAATTGTGTTTTAAACAGTTGTCTTTTGTTAAAGGGGGTCCAAAAGGTGGGATAAAGAAAAAAAGAAACATTTCTATCATGCCCATGATCGGGCTAACATCCTAACAACGAAGGTCACTCTCCTTTTTTCTGTCTCTTGCTTTACTTTTTGTTCTCTCTACACGTGGTTGCAAAGCCTGCCTAGTCAGTTGCCTCTTCCCTGTGTGTCAGTTTCACATCCCAGGTGAAGGTGCAGGGAGCAATCTGGCCCTGTAATAGCCGAGGTTACAGCCACGCAGAGCTTCAAGTTAATGCCAGTCTCACCTCCACGGAAGCACTCCACTTGATGTCAGAAAAATTGGAAGAGGTTTTAAATTTGCTTTGTGATTGCAACTCCCTTTTAGTTGGGGGAGGCTGGCTTAGGATTTGATGGTTTTATAGATTTCAATATCAAGAAAGTAGAAAAGATCTCAGCTTTTTAATTTACATTGTCAATCACCGAAGTGGCTCCTTCCCCAAGGGGATGCTAACTAGATCAGCACTTGCTGCGGTTTTGCCAACACAGCATGGGCACCTCTCCCACCTGCTTCCTGGGGCTGGGTTCAAGATGATGAGATTGCATAAGGGAAACAGTTCCAGGGCATTTAAAAAAAAACAGAGGAAATAAAAATATTCTCACCCTTCCACAGTACAGCAGATGCACTTCAGTCAAACCGCCACCATTTGAATCAAGTTACAGACTCTCCTGGGTCTCAGGTTGCTCATCGTCAAATGGGAATAATATTAATAATACCTCCGAAGGTTATTGTGGAGAGTAAATGGGTAAAGTGCCTAAAGCAATGCCCCACCACATGCTAATGCCTCAATAACTGCAGTTATGCTGACTATTATAATTTCTCTTGGCCAAACCAGTCTCTAACCAGCATTTTCTGGTCATCTCATTTCACCTGAGTGAAAGTCACTCAGTTGTGTCTGACTATTTGCGACCCCATGGAATAGCCCATGGAATTCTCCAGGATAGAATACTGGAGTGGGTAGCTGTCCCTTTCTCCAAGGGATCTTCCAACCCAGGTCCCCCACATTGCATGCAGATTCTTTACCAACTGATCCACCAGGGAAGCCCTCTCATTTCACCAGAGGATCTAAAAGCACACTAGCGATGAGGTTGAGCTGAAGTGCATCTTGGAGCCATTTGGGTGGGTTGAAGCTGCCCATTTTCCAGTTGCTGCCCTGCTGTTTATTCACTCAGCAAATATTTATTGACCACCTATTACACGGCAGGCACTGTACTAGGTGATGAGATACTAGTGAACAAGATAAAGTCCTTGCTTCATAGTGTAAACACTCTAGAAGGGTCGGAGGGGGTGCACGGTATGCAGACAAGAAATACAATGAATGAGACAGGGATGAGCTCTCATGATCTGGAGATCTAAAGCCAGTAAGGCTGGGGTGGGGGTTGGGGCATGGGAAAAGGGTGGTGTGAGATGAGACTGCAGAGGAAGGCAGGGGCCAGATCAGTAGAGCCTTTCAGGCCAGGTGAGGAGTTTTAATCTTCATCCTAAGAACACTGGGAAATAAATGGAAGATTTCAAGCAAAGGGTCAATACACTATGTGTGGCTGAGAGGAAGAGGAACATTGTAGGCGAAAAATTATAAGCCGTGCTTTGAACAGTGTGCATCGACTCTGGCTGCCCAGGTAAGCAGCTGATCTGTCAGTTTCTGTATCTTAAGTTCCTTCCCACTGAGGATCTCAAAGCATGAGGGGCCTCTGGAAAATTGGTAATCCCTGCTCCTTATCTTTGGCTCAGCAGGTTTCTTTTTGTGCCTCCTTTGGCCAAAGATGAAATAATGATTTCAGTTTGTTCCTACCAGTTTTCCAAGATTCTTCATTTATTTACAGGATCCTGATACCTCTCAATCTCTCTCACATACATGCACATGCTCACGTGCATGCTCACACACACACACACACACACACACACACACATTTATCATTTCCCAATGTTGCTTTTTATCTGATCACTCTTTGTCATGACCTGAAAACCTTCCACTTTGGGGCATACACCTTCATTCAAGGACAAGGATTCTCCATCTGCTGCCACCAAGAAATCGCCCAGAGTTTCACAGCTTCACCCTAACCCTCTCCCCGTGATAGGAGAAAGGTACTTGGAGCAGAGCCAAGTGAGCTGAGAAAATGAGTCAAGCACTGAGAAATTAAAGAAAGTAATGTTGACTGGGGCAGGGGGATTAATCAGGAAATCTTAAGGTCACTGTGATCTCTTTGATTGCATTAACATCCAGTAGCAGAAGACTACAGATTGATCAGTGTTACAGCAGCAGGGAGGGGGAATGAACCTGGAAGTCTAATGCCCAGAGCTCCATCTTCCTAATGCCCACTAGCCTTCAAGCCAGTGGCTCAGCTGATAAAGAATCCACCTGCCAGTGCAGGAGACTCAGGAGATGCGAGTTTGATCCCTGGGTCGGGAAGATCCCCTGGAGAAGGAAATGGCAACCCACTCCAATATTCTTGCTGGGAAATCCCATGGACAGAGGAGCCTGGCGAGCTACAGTCCATGGGGTCACAAAGCCAGACATCTTCCATAGGGAGAATTAATGATAGTAGATGAAGCCAGATCTCTTCATTTCTGAGCCAGTCACACTCCCTTAGAACCCACTTCCTCCCTAGAAGTGTATCAGGTCATCTATGCTCGGTGCTAAATCATTTCAGTCATGTCTGACTCTTTGCGACCCCATGGACTCCTCTGGCTCCATGGAGCTCACCAGGCTCCTCTGTCCGTAGGGAAGAATGTTCTCCAGGCAAGAATACTGGAGTGGGTTGCCACGCCCTCCTCCAGGGGATCTTCCCAACCCAGGGATCGAACCCACGTCTTTTACACGTCCTGCACTGACAGGTGGGCTCTTTACCAGTAGGCACCAGATAGCTTTCATTAAATTGCCCCCTTGCACACTGCGCCCATTCTTCACATTCGATCAGACTATCCTTTCCTCCAAATAGCCCTTTCTCCAGATGGCTTAGGGAAGACTTTTGAAGAACTAATCACTCATGGTGAGCCAAGTACTGGGTTGGCCAAAAGGTTTGTTTGTGCTTTTCCATAACATCTTTATGGATAAGTCTTCAGGGCCTGCCCTTGCTCCATCAGCTCGGACACTTACTTCCTAGAGTCCCTTGCGCCTTTTTCTTAATTTGTCCATATTTCCAGAAGAGAAAAGCAGTCCGCCTTCTGCAGTGACAGGTTGTAGACCTGGCTCCCATAAGCAGAAGACACCAGGCTGGTTTACCTTTGCCTCTTTCTAGTCAGCAAACCACAGCAACCTGAACTGATCTGTACAGGCCTTTGAGGAGAAGGGTTACTTAATGAGGACAAGCACATGAAAGGAAATATCAATCAATAACAATTGTAGGTCTGGTTTCTCCAGCTCCAACCATGTGCCAAGCACAGGGCTAAGAGCTCTAAATAAATTAACTCTCATAGGAAGGCAGGTGTGGTGCAGATCACTGTTTCATAGTTGCAAAAAATGAGGCTCAGAGACATGAAGGAACTTGTTTGAGGGCCCACAGCTAGCAGTGAGCAAAGCTGGGGTTTTAAACCCATACCTGTCTGATATCAGAGCAAGTACTCATAATCAGTTGAGTGTGCCATGCTGGACGTGGGAACACCCCTCTGTTTTCAGCCTTTCTTCCCTTCACATGAGATGTATCCAGAATCATTGTGATGACTCCCACATCTCTGGCTCCAGCCTTGACCTATTTGGTGTCAGTCTTAACTAACTCCTTTCTACTGGATAGTTCCTTTCCACTCATGTCGCCTAGTTACTCAAACTTAACATGCCAAGAGGTTATTTTTTCACCAACCAGCTCTCCATCTCAATTTGCCTCTTTCTGTCAGTTAATCCCCATTCCCAAGCTCCTACCTTCAGGATCCTCTCCAACTACTCTCTCTGACCTCATGTGTTCAGGCACCAAATTGTGGTGATTTCCTATCTATACTGTCTCTTGAGTCTACCCCTTTTTCCATTTCAAATGCTTGTTACACATGTGTGCATGCTCAGTCATGTCCAGCTCTTTGCAACTCCCATGGACTGTAAGCTGCCAGGCTCCTCTGTCCATCGGATCCTCCAGCAAGAATACTGGAGTGGGTTGCCATTCGCTTCTCCAGGGGATCTTCCTGACCCAGGGATCAAACCCACATCTCCTGTGTCTCTGGCAGTGGCAGATGGATTCTCTACCACTGAGCCACCTGGGAAACCTCCTGTTGATTGAATTAAACACACACACAGACACATGTTCCCATGCGTGAGTCTGAAGTCCAGGCATGGTACACCTGGATCTTCTGCTCAGGGTTTCTCTGGGCTGAAAAGGTGTCAGCCAGGGTTGTGATTCTCATCTCAAGTTCTACTGATACAAAGTGTAGAAGCGTAGTATAAAGAATTTTCATATACTTTTCACTCAGATTCCTCAAATGTTAACATTTTCTAACATTTGCTTCATTCTTTTCTCTTTTAATGGATATTTATACTCATATACACAATTATTTTTTTCCGAACCATTTGAGAGTAAGTTGCAGGCATCATGCCCCTTTATCCTTAAGTAATTCAGTGTTTATTTTCTAAACAAAAGAAGGGTAATTCTCTTATGTAGCCACTGTAAAATTATTAAAATCAGGAAATTAATATTGATATAACATTATCATGTAATCAAAAACCTTCTTTCAAATTTCATCAATTATGCCAATATCATCCTTTAAAACAAACAAAAAAATAAAACCAAAATTTTTCTGCTATAGGACTCAATTTATAATATAAATTTATACATCAGATCAGTTCAGTTCAGTTGCTCAGTTGTGTCCGATTCTTTGTGACCAAATGAACCGCAGCATGCCAGGCCTCCCTGTCCATCACCAACTCCCAGAGTCCACACAAAACCATATCCATTGAGTCGGTGATGCCATCCAGCCATCTCATCCTCTGTCGTCCCCTTCTCCTCCTGCCCTCAATCTTTCCCAGCCTCAGGGTCTTTTCAAATGAGTTAGCTCTTCCCATCAGGTGGGCAAAGGATTGAAGTTTCAGCTTCAACATCAGTCCTTCTAACGAACACCCAGGACTGATCTCCTTTAGGATGGACTGGTTGGATCACCTTGCAGTCCAAGGACTCTCAAGAGTCTTCTCCAACACCACAGTTCAAAAGCATCAATTCTTTGGTGCTCAGCTTTCTTTATAGTCCAACTCTCACATCCATACCCGACCATTGGAAAAACCGTAGCCTTGACTAGATGGACTTTTGTTGACAAGGTGATGTCTCTGCTTTGTAGTATGCTGTCTAGGTTGGTCATAACTTTCCTTCCAAGGAGCAAGTGCCATTTAATTTCATGGTTGCAATCACCATCTGCAGTGATTCTAGAGCCCAGAAAAGTAAAGTCTGACACTGTTTCCACTATTTCCCCATCTATTTGCCATGAAGTGATGGGACTGGATGCCATGATCTTAGTTTTCTGAATGTTGAGCTTTAAGCCAACTTTTTCACTCTCCTCTTTCACTTTCATCAAGAGGCTCTTTAGTTCTTCTTCAGTTTCTGCCATAAGGGTGGTGTCATCTGCATATCTGAGGTTATTGATATTTCTCCCAGCAATCTTGATTCCAGCTTGTGCTTCCTCCAGCCCAGCGTTTCTCATGATGTACTCTGCATATAAGTTAAATAAGCAGGGTGACTCCTTTTCCTATTTGGAACCAGTCTGTTGTTCCATGTCCAGTTCTAACTGTTGCTTCCTGACCTGCATACAGGTTTCTCAAGAGGGAGGTCAGGTGGTCTGGTATTCCCATCTCTTTCAGAATTTTCCACAGTTTATTGTGATCCACACAGTCAAAGGCTTTGGCATAGTCAAGAAAGCAGAAATAGATGTTTTTCTGGAACTCTCTTGCTTTTTTGATGATCCAGCGGATGTTGGTAATTTGATCTCTGGTTCCTCTGCCTTTTCTAAAACCAGCTTGAACATCTGGAAGTTCACATTTCATGTATTGCTGAAGCCTGGCTTGGAGAATTTTGAGCATTACTTTACTAGCATGTGAGATGAGTGCAATTGTGCGGTAGTTTGAGCATTCTTTGGCATTGCCTTTCTTTGGGATTGGAATGAAAACTGACCTTTTCCAGTCCTGTGGCCACTGCTAAGTTTTCCAAATTTGCTGGCATATTGATGCACCACTTTCACAGCCTCATCTTTCAGGATTTGAAATAGCTCAACTGGAATTCCATCACTTCCACTAGCTTTGTTCATAGTGATGCTTTCTAAGGCCCACTTGTCTTCACCTTCCAGGATGTCTGGCTCTAGGTGACTGATCACACCATCGTGATTATCTTGTTTGTGAAGCTCTTTTTTATACAGTTCTCCTGTGTATTCCTGTCATCTCTTCTTAATATCTTCTGCTTCTGTTAGGTCCATACCATTTCTGTCCTTTATTGAGCCCATCTTTGCATGAAATGTTCCCTTGGTATCTCTAATTTTCTTGAAGAGATCTCTAGTCTTTCCCATTCTGTTGTTTTCCTCTATTTCTTTGCATTGTTCCCCGAGGAAGGCTTTCTTATCTCTCCTTGCTATTCTTTGGAACTCTGCATTCAGATGCTTATCTTTTTCCTTTTCTCCTTTGGTTTTCCCTTCTCTTCTTTTCACAGCTATTTGTAAGGCCTCCTCAGACAGCCATTTTGCTTTTTTGCATTTCTTTTCCATGGGGATGGTCTTGATCCCTGTCTCCTGTACAATGTCAGGAACCTCCGTCCATAGTTCATCAGGCACTCTGTCTATCAGATCTAGTCCCTTAAATCTATTTCTCACTTCTACTATATAGTCATAAGGAATTTGATTTAGGTCATACCTGAATGGTCTAGTGGTTTTCTCCACTTTCTTCAATTTCAGTCTGAATTTGGCAATAAGGTATTCCTCATCTGAGCCACAGTCTGTTCCTGGTCTGACTGTACAAAGCAGATCACATTTATTCAAATCAGATTGATTATATCCCTTGTAGCGAAAGATGGAGAAGCTGTATACAGTCAGATAAAACAAGATTTGGAGCTGACTATGGCTTAGGTCATGAATTCCTTATTGCCAAATTCAGACTTAATTAAAGAAAATGGGGAAAACCACTAGACCATTTAGGTATGACCTAAATCAAATCCCTTACAATTATACAGTGGAAGTGACAAATAGAGTCAAGGGATTAGATCTGATACACAGAGTGCCTGAAGAACTATGGATGGAGGTTCATGACATTGTACAGGAGGCCATGAACAAGATCATCCCCAAGAAAAAGAAATGCAAAAAGGCAAAATGGTTGTCTGATGAGGCGTTACAAACAGCTAAGAAAAGAAGAGAAGCTAAAGGCAAAGGAGAAAGGGAAAGATATACCCATTTAAATGCAGAGTTCCAAAGAATAGCAAGGAAAGATAAGAAAGACTTCCTCAGTGATCAATGCAAAGAAATGGAGGAAAACATAGAATGGGAAAGACTAGAGATCTCTTCAAGAAAATTAGAGATACCAAGGGAACATTCCATCCAAAGATGGGCTCAATAAAGGACAGAAATGGCAGGGACCTAACAGAAGCAGAAGGTATTAAGAAGAGGTGGCAAGAATACACAGAAGAACCATACAAAAAAGATCTTCATGACCCAGATAACCACGATGGTGTGACCACTCACCTAGAGCCTGACTTCATGGAATGTGAAGTCAAATGGGCCTTTGAAGGCATCACTATGAAGAAAGCTAGTGGCTGTGATGGAATTCCAGTTGAGCTAGTTCAAATCCTAAAATATGATGCTGTGAAAATGCTGCACTCAATATGCCAGCAAATTTGGATGTGAGAGTTGGACTACAAAGAAAGCTGAATGCTAAAAAATTGATGCTTTTGAACTGTTGAGAAGACTCTTGAGAGTCTCTTGGACTGCAAGGAGATCAAATCAGTCAATCCTAAAGGAAATCAGTCCTGAACATTCATTGGAAGGACTGATGCTGAAGCTCAAGTTCCAATCCTTTGGCCACCTGATGAGAAGAACTGACTCATTAGAAAAGACCCTGATGCTGGAAAAGATTGAAGGTGGGAGGAGAAGGGGACGACAGAGGATGAGATGGCTGGATGGCATCACCAATTCAATGGTGAACTTGGGCAAACTCTGGGAGTTGGTGATGGACAGGGAAGCCTCGTGTGCTGCAGTCCATGGAGTCGCAAAGAGTCGGACACAACTGGGCAACTGAACTGAACTGATCTGATAGGACTCAAACAGGGAGGAATACTTCAATTTAAGCATCATATCTCTTTAGTATCCTTTAACTGGAAATAGTTCCTCAGTCTTTCTTGTCATTCATGACCATGACATATATGAAGAACACACTGGACTCTGATATTCATACATTTTACCTCACAGTGGACAGAGGACTAGAATATTCCAAAACTTCCTAACTAAAGAATCATAGAATATAGAAGAAATCTGAAAATGAACTACTTGTTTATCTAGGTCCCAGGCTATTTTCATACACACCTCGCAACTGTGCCCATATCATTTACCCAACATTTTTCTTTAAATGAATTCACTTTTAAACTGTATTTCTGTGGTAGACAAAATTCTAAATATGATCCCTAATGATCCTTCTCTTATATAATCCCCTATCCTGAGTGTGGGTGGAGCTATCAATTTGATGAGAAATTACTCCAGTGATTATACTCCATTATATGGGCTTCCCTGGTGACTCAGATGGTAAAGAATCCGCCTGCAGTTCGGAAGACCTGGATTCAATTCCTGGGTTGGGAAGATCCCCTGGAGGAGGGCATGGAAACCCACTCCAGTATTCTTCCCTGGAGAAGCCCCATGGACAGAGGAGCCTAGTGGCCGCAGTCCATGGGGTTGCAAAGAGTCAGACAAGGTTGAGCAACTAAGCATACATGTGGCAAAATGGAGATTATCTGGATGAGCCTAATCTAACCACATGAAGCTTTTAATAGCAGAGAGTTCTCTCTGGCAAGTAAGCAGAAGAGGAAGTCAGAGATATTTGAAGTATGAGAAAGATTTGACAGGCCAGGGTGCCAGGTCACTGGCTTTGAAGATGGAGGGGGCCATGTTAGAAGGAACTGCTGGTGGCATCTAGGAGCACAGGGTGACACCTGGCTGACAACCAGCCAAGAAATGGGGACTTCAAACATATACCCCCAAGGAACTGAATTCTGAAAAATATCTGGATGAGCTTGGAAGCAGATTAATCCACAGGACTTCTAGGTAACAGCCCAGCCCAGCTTACATCTTGAACAGAAAACCCTGTCAAGTCTACCAGAACTTCTGACCTACAGAATGGAATGAAGATGAAAATACAACAAGCTACACTGAAAATCCAAAGTATCGACAGGCTATGCAAGAAAAATGGTATGACCATGAAAATTGATGCAAGAGAGTATTTGACAAAATCCAACACCCATCCATGATTTAAAAAAACAAAAAAAAACTCTCAGAAAGCCAAGAATAGAGGGGAACTTCCTTGACTTGATAAAGAACATCTACAAGAAAAATTAAAAAAAAAATAAATAATAAACAGGTGAGACTGCCACAACTAGCAAACTGAATCAAGAAATATCTAAAAAGGATTATATACCATGACCAATTGAGATTTATTCCAGGAGTGCAGAGGTGGCTTAACATCCAAAAACTAATTAATGTAATTTAATAGAATTATACTTCAATAAAGGACAAAAAACCACGTTTATCTCAATAGATACAGAAAATGCACTTGGCAAAATGCAGCATCTCTTCATCATAAAACGCTCAACGAACTACAAATACAAAGGAATGTCCTCAATCTAGTAAGCAGCATCTATGAAAAACCCACAGCTAATACCATACTTAATGGTGAAACAGTAAAAGCTTTCCCCCTGAGATTAGGAAAAATTCAAGGATGTCAACCACTGCCATCTCCATTCAACATTTTATTGGAGGTTCTATTTGGAACAATTAGGCAAGAAAATAAAAGGCCTCCTGAATGGAAAGGAAATAATCACAGATGACATGATCCATATCGAGAAAATCCTAAGGAATCCATGGAAACCAAATTAAAACTAGTAAGTTTATTTGTTCAATATTATATAACAATCTAAATGGGAAAAGAATTTGAAAAAAATAGATACATGTATATGTATAACTGAATCACTTTGCTGTACACCTGAAGCTATCACAACATTGTTAATCAACTGTATTCCAATATGAAATAAAACGTTAAAAAAAGCAAGGTTGCAAGATACAAAATACAAACATTTTCATTTCCACATAGGAGCAATAGGCAAGCTAAAATTAAAATTAATAATTTATCTTCATTTACAATAGCATCAAAGATAATAAAATACTTAGGACTGAATTTAGAGAAATAAATATAAAACTTATCATCTGTACCATACTAAACATGGTTGAAGGAAATTAAAGAAGACCTAAAAGAATGGGACCTAACCCTAAATTTATGGAAACACATCCCATGTTCATGGATTGGAAGATACACACACACACACACACACACACACATATGTACATATATACTTATAGAACAATAGAATAGAGTTTAGAGTCCAAAAATAAATTCTCACATTTATGACCAATTGATTTTTGACACGCATACCATGAAATTTCAATGGGCAAAAATTTCCTCAATAAATGGTGCTGGGACAACTGTATATCCATGTGCAAAAGAATGAAGTTGGCCTCTTCATTTCATATGAAAAAATTAACTCAAAGGGATCAAAGGTGACCCAGGGAATGAACTTAGATCTCCCGCATTGCAGGCAGACTCTTTACTGACTGAGCCACCAGGGAAGGCCTAATGTAAGAGCTAAAACTATAAAACTCTAGCCTTGAATCAGGCAATGGTTTCTTAGATATAACACTAAAAGCACAAGCAACTGGACATCATTAAAATTAAAAGAATACAATAAAGATAGTGAAAAGGCAATTCACAGAATGGGAGAAAATATTTGCAAATCATATACCTCATAAGAGACTTCTCTAAAATATTTAAAGAACTGTTACACCATAATAAAAAACAACCATGACAGTCAAGAAGTTGAAACAACACAAATGTCCATCAACTAATGAATGAATAAACAAAATGTGATATGTGTAAACAGCGACATATTATTCAGCAATACTGGAGAGGGAAATGTCAGCCCACTTCAGTATTCTTGCCTGGAGAATCCCATGGATAGAGGAGCCTGGTGGGCTATAGTCCATAGGGTAGCAAAGAGTCGGACATGACTGAAGTGACTTAGCACTCTCGCACACCGCATTCATAGTTTGGGAAACTCCAAATAGTGACAGTGTCAATTCTCTCAAAATTGATGCACACATGTAGTGTAATTCTTATCAAAATCCCATCAAGATTTTAGTGGATTTAGGCAATATTCAATAATACATTTGGAAATACAAAAGACAAAATAGGTAAATAATTTTGAAAAAGAATAATAAAGCGAGGGTAGTTGCTTCACCCAATATTAAGGCTTAATATATAATTTCAGTAATTAAGAGAGCACCATTATTGGCAGAGAATAGACACAGATATCAATGGAACAGAATAGAAAACCCAGAAATAGACCCACACAAATATGCCCAACTGATTTTTGACAAAGATGCAAAAACAATTCAGTGGAAAAAAGATAGCCTTGTCAACAAATGATAATGGAGTAATTTGACATCCATAAGCCAAATAAAAAAAAAGAAAACTTGGCCTACACTTTACATCTTATACAAAAATTGACTCAAAATAGATCATAGATTCTGTACAGTTTTTACAAACTATGTAGAGTTTACAGAAGATATTTTTTCATTTCTGTGAAGAAGTTTATTTTTTAATGCAGAATATTTTTTATAGAAGACTTCTGATAGAAAAATAGGAGAAAATCTCAGGGACCCAAGGCCTGGTGAGGAGTTCTTATGCATGACACCAGAAGTATAATCCATAAAAGAAAATCAATAAATTGGACCCCATACAAATTAAAACTTTGCTCTGTGAAAGACTTAGTTAAAAGAGTGAAAAGATAAATCAAATACTGAGAGAAAATATTGTCAAACCATGTATCTGACAAAAGACCAGTATCTAAAATATATAAAGAATTCTCAATACTTCAACAGCAAAAAACACAGAACTATATTAGAAAGCGGGCACAAGACAGTAAAAGGCATTTCACTGAGGAGGATGTTTAGATAGCAAATAAGCACATGAAAAAGTTGTTCAACATTTTTAGCCACGATGAAAAATGCAAATTTAAAAGATACCACTACACACCTGAGACTGGTGGACTAAACATTAGTGGAAACATCAAATGTCGGCAAGGATGCAGAGAAACTGGATTACTCATTATTACTCATGAGAATGTAAAATGGTACAGTCACTCTGGAAAACAGTTTGGCAGATTCTTAAATTGTAAAACTAAACATGCATCTACCTCTGTTGTTTGATCACTAAGTCGCATCTGACTCTTTGTGACCCCGTGGACTGTAGACCACCAGGCAGGCTCCTCTGTCCATGGGATTTCCCAGGTATGAATACTGGAGTGGATTGCCATTCCCTTCCCCAAGGGATCTTCCAGACCCAGGGATCAAACCCACATCTCTTGCGTCTACTGCATGTGTCTACTGCATTGGCAGGTAGATTCTTTACCACTAGCACCACCTGACCCAGCAATTACCCTCCTGGACCTTAATCCAAGAGATGAAAACTCCTGTCTACATAAAAACATGTACACAATTGTTCATAGCAGTTTTATTTATAATAGCCAGAAACTGAAAACAGCAACAATGTCCTTCAACAGAATGATTAAACAAACTCTGATCTATCCATATCGTGAAATACTAGTCTGCATTAAAAAGGAATGAATTATTAATATATGCAACAACTTGGATGGGTCTCTGGGGCATCAAGCCGAGTAAAAAAGTCAATCTCAAATGGTTACATATTATTGCAGTTATATAACATATTTGAAATGACAAAACTACAGAGATGGAGAATAGATTAGGAGTTGCCAAGGGTTAGCGATGGTGGGGAAAGAAAAGTGGGTATAACTAATTAGAGGTAGCAGGAGGGCGATCTTTGCTGTAATGAACTTTTTGTACCTTAACTGTGGTGCTGGATCCATAAAACCATACAGGAGATAAATTGACCTAGAACTATATATACACACACATTGTGTCAAAGTTCATTTCCTGGCTTAATAGTGTACAATGGTTATGTAAGATATAACCCTGCGGCCACAAGGAAACTAAGTGGAAACTAAGTGGAGGGCACACAGGACCCCTCTGTACCATCTTTACAACTTCCTGTAAATCTATAATTATTTAAAAAGTAAAAGTCTAGGGACTTCCTTGGTGGTCCAGTGTTTGAGACTTTTGAGACGCTGCACTTCAACTGCAAGGGGCATGGGTTTGATCCCTGGCTGGGGAATGAGGATCCAGCATGCTTCACAGTGCGGCCAAAAATAATAAAAATAATTTTTCAAAAAAGTCTAAAAAATTGTGGGCTGTATATGCATTTTGTTTCAACTTTTAAAAAAAGGTTGAGAGATTTTGTATAAACTTCTGGATTTCTATTTTCTCTTGAAAAGTCCTAAGACATGGAAACCCTGGCCCACATTGCCAGGCTTTTTTTTATGTGGGAATTGCTCTCTCTAGCCATCAGAGTCCTCACCGAGGTCCTGGTAGTCGTTTACGCTATGGCCTGGCCCTCCCAAAGGCATTTGAGCTTGTGGCCTCTGGTCATGCCTTCGTCCCCAACCCTCTGCCTGCCTGAACTTTCACCCATTTCTAACAAGGCTATGCCCCAAATAGGAACTCTGCATGAGAAGCCTCCAGTTCAAGAAAGATACCTCTAGTCCTCACCTTTCTGTTATCAGTTCTGAGCACTCTCACTCATAATTCTTAATTTATTTGCTTTGGCCCCACTTGCTCAGCCCTGTTCAGGTTCTTGCCAAATACGGCAAACCTTTAGGATGTTAACTGTACTGCTGGTTTCCTGAACCACAGTCAGGGACACAGGGTGTTTTAAGGTCAGGGCTCTCCTTCCTACCTACCTGACTGGGCAGGAAGATTATCCACTCTTGAAGTGAGAGTTGAGCATATGTCTGAAAGCTCTCTGAGGCCCTGTTGAGTGGTTTAGCACTCCCTTGCACACTCTTTGGCAGGACATAAAGGGCTTCCCCAGTGGCTTCACAAAAAAGAATCCACGTGCAATGCAGGAGACGTGGGAAACATGGGTTCAATTGCTGGGTCGGGAAGATCCCCTGAAGTAGGAAAAGGAAACCCACTCCAGTATTCTTGCCTGGAGAATCCCATGGACAGAGGAGTCTGATGGGCTACAGTTCATAGGTTCACAAATAATCAGATATGATTCAGTGACTGAGCATGTATGCAAAGGACATTTGAAAGCATTGCTCTCGAAGACGGGAAGCAGAATCCATCCCTGACACAGACTATGAGACATATCCTGCCCCTAGTTTTTTCTCTTCCTTAAAAGTTGTTTAAATTAAAATAATCACACATACTCATGTGGAATTCTGGTGACATTATAGGGAAAAATTAAAGAAGCAAAATAATCTGCAACCTCACTACGTACAGATAATTACTATTAACATATTGATGAATTTCCTTCGGTCTTTTTTCTGTGTTTACTGAGACATTCCAAAAGAGCGTCACACTCAATATATTTTGTAGCTTGCCTTTCTCAATCAGACACTATGAGCATATTTCTTTGTCAATAAAAATTCTTACAAAACATTTACATTTGAATGGGACTGTTGGTACTATTTTCCCTTCTCATTTTTCTAAGACAGGGGTCTCACTCCCTCTCTCTCACCCACTCCTTCTCTACCTCCTTTTTCCCTTCCCTCTCTCTTTCCTACTCTCACTTTCTTTGGCATAGTAAGTGAATCAAATTTATAAGGATAAAGGTTTGGTTGGGGGAGCAGTGGGCCTATGGAAGGTGTAGATTGAAGAGGAGGCGGTTTGGTGAGTAGAGGTGAAAAGCTGCTCTGGACATCAAAACTGGTCTACTAAGTCAAGTAGCAAGATGAATTGACCCCCCTCTTCGTGTGTGAGTGAACAGAGCTGGAGCCCTGGGGCCAACAAAGACCACCGTTCTTTCCATTATGGAGACTCCAGTTGTGGAAATCCATTTTTCATATAAGAAAAATATATTCCTTTTCTAGGTGACACATATTTAGTCATTCATTGGCTACATCAGCTGAATGAATCATAACCGCCCCTTCTACCAGACATTTACATGTGCCGGGCACTGTGCTCATCACTCTCCATGAGTCTGTGCAGTGGAGGAAAGCGTAGTACTTAAGAGGCAGCCTCTGGAACAGGCTGCCCCAGTTTGATTCTCAGCTCTGCCGCTTACTACCTGTGTGACCTTGGTCAAGTTAACCCTTTTTGATCCTTGGGTTTTGCATCTATAAAACAGCAATAATCAGAGTACCTATTTCACAGGGTTATGGTGGTCATGTGAAGTGCTTAGAAGAGGGCCAGGTCCATAGCAGGTGCTTCCCAGTGTTAGCTGTCATTGTTAGTGATAATAAATCTTCACAGTAGCTCCACGAGAGAGGTACTGTTGTTATCTTTCTAGGAGAAACTTGGGTTTGGAGAAATCAAATGATGGCCTAAGATCATGAGGCTACTAAGGAGTCAAGATCCGGCTGCAAGCTGCCTTACTTTGGAACTGGGCTTGTAAACCGCAGGGCTAATAGGTCTCCCCTCTTTCTCTGAATGGCAGCTGATTGTCTTGTTCCCAAAGCCTGGCACTGAGGCTGAGGTGGAGGAAGGGGACAATGAGACAAGGAGGGCCTTCCCACAACCTTGGCCACTTCAGCAGAGCTCAGGCCATGGGGGTCAAAGCAGCAACCCCCAGTCAGAGAAGGGGTGCTTGGGCCTAGTTCCCTTGGTTTTGATCTCCTGCTGGGAGACTGTGGGCTTAAGCTCCCAGCCCTCTGACTCTCTGACATTTTGACCTGTCCCAGAAAAAATGCTACCTGGATTTTTTATTTTCCTCTGTCCTGTTTCCACTTCAATCTCACCTCCTTGAGGCCCACATGGCCTTCAGGGCAGTCAGCCTCATGCTGGCTAGAAGAGACAGCTGTCTGGAGGCCGGCCCCTTTGTTCGACAGAAGCTGGTAAATCAGCAGTAATCCCTGATTCACAGTGATAATCAGCTCCCTGTCTGGACAGTCAGGGCTGCACAAAATAACAAGTGGGGCCCGCACCTGTTCTGGGGGTCTGGCACTCAGAAAGAAAGCTGCTATGAATGGCCCAAGCCCCCACCGAGCAGCAGCTGCAGCCTGGAATCATGGCTTTGTTAGCATAAGAATGGATCCAGCCACACCAGCCAGCCTGCTAACCAGCCAGCCTGCCAGCTTCCTTTTTTCCCTCTTTCCCAGCTCGCCTTGAACACCAAATGGGCCACCCTCATTGTGAGCAGACCCGCTTTATGTTTCTTTTCTCAACTGGGATGATCAAATTTTCATTTGTTGGGGAACGGAAAGCCCTTTCCTTTCTTCAGACTGGGTCCCAGTGGATGAAGAGTCTGTTGATCTGCTCACTGTTCCTTGGGGTCTCACTCCAGACTGGGGGTTACCCCAGTATGGGACCCCAGGAGGCACACTGCACAGAGCAGAATGCAAATGGTGTCCCCTGGAGTTTTTCAGGGCACAGCCTGTGTGGCCCAACCCCTAGAGCACATGGAGCCCGGGGCTTCCTCTAGAAAGGCCTCTAGCCTCTTGCTACTCAACGGGGTTCAAGGATCCGCTCTATCAACAGCATCTGGGATCCTGTCAGAAATGTGGAAGCTCAGACCCTAACCTGAATCAGCAATCTGGTTTTAGCAAGATGTGGTGATTCAGCTGCTCATCAACATTTGAGAAGCCTAGGGTAGGAAATCAGAGAAGGCAATGGCAACCCACTCCAGTACTCTTGCCTGGAAAATCTCATGGACAGAGGAGCCTGGTAGACTGCAGTCCATGGGGTCGTGAAGAGTCAGACACGACTGAGCGACTTCACTTTCACGCATTGGAGAAGGAAATGGCAACCCACTCCAGTATTCTTGCCTGGAGAATCCCAGGGACAGCAGAGCCTGGTGGGCTGCCATCTATGGAGTCGCACAGAGTCGGACACGACATAAGTGACTTAGCAGCAGCAGCAGCAGGGTAGGAAATAAGTTTCCACTTTTCACATATTTGAAAGTGGTTGAGCTTTTCAAATGAGAAAAATCATGGTTCCAATCTTAGCTCCATCACTTACTAGGTGTGTGACCTCAACTGAGTCACTTAACTTCCCAGAGCCTCAGTTTCCTCATCTGTAAAAGGGCAACAATGATAATAATGGCAGGGTTATTGTGAGAATAAATAACAAAAATGTTTACGAAGGTCACTAGCATACTGCTGGCATATGATCCTGTCTCAATAAATAATAGCTGTTCTTCTTCTTTTGCTCCTGATAAACAACACTCATCTGCCAACTGCAGATGAGTCAGATGCTGACTTGCCCAGTTGTCTATTCCTCAGGAAGGGCCCATTATTTCTTCTGCTGCTGTTATGGGAACTTAAAGCAGTAACTTTAATTAAGAACACCCCACAACTATATAGCATTTTGAACTTTTTAAAGCATCTTTCACACTCATTGCCTCCTAGCATTGAAGACTCAGGGTATTGGAACTGAAGGGGTGTCTAGAGATCACCTCACCCAACATCCTCCTTGTTCAGGGAATGATTGATTGTTCAGTGAGTGCCGAAGGTCATACAATACATGGGGTGGCACCATCACCATTAAAATCTGGTTGCTGCTTTTGTGCTTATACTATCAAGCAGTTTTAACTTGGCTTAGGGAAAATTGACACTAGAGGCTCAGGTCAAGCCAGGGTGTGGCTACCGCCGACTCACCAGTGAACATTCTCTGAACTAGACAGATTAAGACTATTTTACAACATGGAACTGGGAACCACCAGATTTGCCAATGCCAAGATTCCCTTTTTATAAATGACGATGTGCATGTTCCCTTTTCCTGAAGGCAGATGAAAAGCCTCCAGGCTGAACTCAATCCCAGTTTGGAAGAGTGTAATCAGGGCCATGGTCCATGAGCTGGCCTGAGAACTAAGCTCACGGAGAATCAGTTTTCACTAAGAGCACAGCATGGGGCTGGACAGGGTGTCTTAAGGTTCTCCTAGTCCTGAGAAAGTAAACATGGAACAATCTTTGATTCAATGGGCTCTTCTACAGGTTTTAAAAAGACTCTTTAATCATTTGGAAGGATATGAGAGATAATGTCAAGGAGAAAAAACGCAAGTTATGGAACAGGGTGTAGTTTAGTATCTGAGACTGACTAGGGATGGTGCCTGCATCAAGGCCCTGGGTGTTCTCCAGGCAGAGTTCAATGTTCATGTCCATGACAGGCACCAGGCACCCCAAAGGGAGGAGGAAGGGCCTTAGCACAATCACCAAAAGTCACATCAAGCTGTGAGAGCTCTCAGTCTGGTCTGGACCTTGGCAACCAACTACACACATCTGGAAGGGTCAAAGTTCCTGAATACAAGCTCTATGAAGCTTTCATACTCTTGATATAAGAGATACTCTTCTATTCCTGATAAACAGTGAACTTGTTACAGTCTGTTGTGAAGATCAAGGTCAATGGCATTCAAATTTTTTCTTCTGGCTACAGAATTTTCACTCTAATGGAAAATGTCCTCGGTTGCCCAGAATAATACACACAAAGCACAGTTGCCCAGATTAAAGAGTTTCACCCTGGTGAGTGGTCCACTCAGCCCACTGCCCCTCACCTTGACTCCAGAACACACACAGGGATCCCTGTAGCATAAACTTGAATCATTATTCAAGTGAGTCCCTGGGAGTTGCTGATGACATATGAGCAGAGCAGAAACACAATATGTTTTCCGTGGGAGAAGGATTATTTGGGTTCCAAAGACAGCTCTAAGGAGGCTGCTATAGAGCCAGGTGCTCAGTTAGGAAGATACTACAATGGTACAGGTGACAAACGATGGGAGTTCAAAGAAGGGGCAGTCAAGATGCCAAGAACAAACATATGAGAGATGGTTGAGAGATAGACTTGGGAGGAACTGGTCATTGTTGAAACTGAGGAAGATGAAAGAAGAATCTTGGATGACTCAGATTTCTCATTTAGTGGAGCCAGAATATATAAAAGGTCACATTCAGTTTTGGACATGTTGAGTGGAATTTCTAGGCAGAAACAGCCCATAGCCACTTTTATAAACAGATCTAGGGCTCAGGAGAGAGATCTGTGGTGAAGGGACGCATCTGCGAGTTATAAAATGTAGGTGATAGCTGAAGTTGCAGGCATGGATAATATTTCCAAGAAAAAATGTGAAGGAGTAGGAAAAGAAGGGCTTCCCAGTGGCACTAGTGGTAAACGATCCTCCTAAGATGAAGAAGACCTAAGAGACGTGGATTCGATCCCTGTGTTGGAAAGATCCCCTGGGGGAGAGCATGGTAACCCACTCCAGTATTCTTGCCTGGAGAATCCCATGGACAGAGGAACCTGGTGGGCTACAGTCCATAGAGTCACAAAGAGTCAGACACGACTGAAGTGACTTAGCATGCAAGCACACAGTAGGAAAACAGAAAGAACTTCCTGGGAACACTGATGTTTTGGGTTTGGGAAAAGAGAGCGAAGCTCCAAGAGCAGCCACAGAAGTAGGAGGTGAATCAAGAAAGAACAGTGTCATGGAATCCACTGGAGAATAAATTTTCAGGAAGGCAGGCAGTAAAAATTAATGATTCAGAAACACCAAGTAAGTCAAAAGACTGAGAAATGTTCATTAGATTTGTCAGTTGGGAAATCACTGGTGTCCACAACAAAAGATGTTTCAGGGGAGTGATGAGGACAGAAACCAGATTCCACTGTGGAAATAAATGGAAGCAGAGGGGATGGCACAGGCTGAGGAGATTCACTGTTCAAGAAATATAGATCAATGGAATAAAATAGAAAGCCCAGAGATAAATCCACGCACATATGGACACCTTATCTTTGACAAAGGAGGCAAGAATATACAATGGATTAAAGACAATCTCTTTAACAAGTGGTGCTGGGAAATCTGGTCAACCACTTGTAAAAGAATGAAACTAGACCACTTTCTAACACCATACACAAAAATAAACTCAAAATGGATTTAAGATCTAAACGTAAGACCAGAAACTATAAAACTCCTAGAGGAGAACATAGGCAAAACACTCTCTGACATACATCACAGCAGGATCCTCTATGACCCACCTCCCAGAATATTGGAAATAAAACCAAAAATAAAAAAATGGGACCTAATTAACCTTAAAAGCTTCTGCATATCAAAGGAAACCAGTAGCAAGGTGAAAAGACAGCCTTCAGAATGGGAGAAAATAATAGCAAATGAAGCAACTGACAAACAACTAATCTCAAAAATATACAAGCAACTCCTACAGCTCAACTTCAGAAAAATAAACGACCCAATCAAAAAATGGGCCAAAGAACTAAATAGACATTTCTCCAAAGAAGACATACAGATGGCTAACAAACACATGAAAAGATGCTCAACATCACTCATTATCAGAGAAATGCAAATCAAAACCACTATGAGGTACCATTTCACACCAGTCAGAATGGCTGCGATCCAAAAGTCTACAAATAATAAATGCTGGAGAGGGTGTGGAGAAAAGGGAACCCTCTTACACTGTTGGTGGGAATGCAAACTAGTACAGCCACTATGGAGAACAGTGTGGAGATTCCTTAAAAAACTGGAAATAGAACTGCCTTATGATCCAGCAATCCCACTGCTGGGCATACACACTGAGGAAACCAGAAGGGAAAGAGACACGTGTACCCCAATGTTCATCGCAGCACTGTGTATAATAGCCAGGACATGGAAGCAACCTAGATGTCCATCAGCAGATGAATGGATAAGAAAGCAGTGGTACATATACACAATGGAGTATTACTCAGCCATTAAAAAGAATACATTTGAATCAGTTCTAATGAGGTGGATGAAACTGGAGCCTATTATACAGAGTGAAGTAAGCCAGAAGGAAAAACATAAATACAGTATACTAACGCATATATATGGAATTTAGAAAGATGGTAACAATAAACCGGTGTACGAGACAGCAAAAGAGACACTGATGTATAGAACAGTCTTATGGACTCTGTGGGAGAGGGAGAGGGTGGGAAGATTTGGGAGAATGACATTGAAACATGTAAAATATCATGTAAGAAACGAGTTGCCAGTCCAGGTTCGATGCACGATACTGGATGCTTGGGGCTAGTGCACTGGGACGACCCAGAGGGATGGTATGGGGAGGGAGGAGGGAGGAGGGTTCAGGATGGGGAACACATGTATACCTGTGGCGGATTCATTTTGATATTTGGCAAAACTAATACAATTATGTAAAGTTTAAAAATAAAATAAAATTAAAAAAAAAGAAAGATAATTCAATAATAAAAAAAAAAAGAAGAAGAAGCTTGGCTATGAAGGGGAGAAGAGACATAGGGCAGGGCTAGAGAAGAAGGATATGGGATTGACAAAGTCTTGAAAGATAAAACATTGCAAATATTCTGAAGGGAGCCCATGGTAAGAAACATGTTGAAGAGCCTCAAAATAGAGGAAAGTTTTGGTAGAGGTGGATGAGACAACTGAATAAAAGTGGAGAAGAAGAAGAGGGAAACAGAGGATGAGATGGTTGGATGGCATCACTGACTCAGTGGAACTCCAGGAGATAGTGAAGGACAGCGAAGCCTGGCATGCTACAGTCCATGGGGTGGGAAAGAGTCGGACACAACTGAGTGACTGAACAACAAGAGATGCATCTAGGCAGCAAGACAGGAATTTGAGGCCATGGAAGCCTCTTATTTTCTCTATGGAATGGAAAATGAAGCTGCCTTCTAAGAGAGACATGGACAGGTGTGGGGTTGGAAGCTGGGTGAGGGTAATTTACCCATCAAGAGGAATGCGAGATGTAGCTTACTAGGGTCACACTTTGTCAGATTACCCAGTAGTTTTAGGGAACAACTGAGATTGGTTTCCTGCCCAGGTGCAGAAGTAAAGGATAAGAGCCTGTCACTTGATTAATCTGGTGGTTCATTAGAATCACTGACAGAGCTTAAAAAGACCAACTTAGGGGCCCCATTCTAGGCCAATGAAATCAGGCATCAGCACGTTTTAAAGCATCCCAAGTGATTCTCATGTGCAGCCAGGACCAAGATCCACTGGAATGATCTATGGTTTGGGCTTTGCTGAACTACCAACCAGACCAGAAAGTTAACACATGACAATTGCTAAAAAAGTTGCACTATGGGGTTTAGGAGGGAGAGGAAAAGAAGAGAAGCCAGAAGGACTAATAACCAGGAAGAACTCAGTAGAGTCAAGAGATGAGAGATTTAGCTAAGGTGCAAGAGAAAGCATAATTAGAACGAAGTGGTGGGTGTAGAATCTTTAACTTACCTGATAGGTCAGTTGGTGAAGAACCTGCCTGCAAAGCATGAGACCCCAGTTCGATTCCTGGGTCAGGAAGATCTGCTGGAGAAGGGATAGGCTACCCACTCCAGTATTCCTGGGCTTCCCATGTGGCTCAGCTGGTAAAGAATCCACCTGCAATGTGGAAGCCTGGGTTTGATCCTTGGGTTGGAAAGATCCCCTGGAGAAGGAAAAGGCTACCCACTCCAGTATTCGGCCTGGAGAATTCCATGGACTGTATAGTCCTTGGCCTCACAAAGAGTCAGACAGGTCTGAGCAAAAACGCTTTGCTCTCATACTACTTGAGTTTAAGATTTCAGAGGCAATGAAAAAATACATGAGCTGGCAATAGGGACACATGATCAAAGTGGAGTAGAGATGAAGGTGAGTGGAGATGAGTGAAATCAAGTAAACTTCAAATGTAAGTCAGACTCTATTCCATTCTCCAGCCAGAACCCTCCCTTCCAAAGGCTCACTGTCTCAATTCAGAGTAAAAGCCAGAGTCTGTACAAGTTCACACAAGGCCTAAGAAGACCTTGTCTTCTACTCTCCCTCAGGAACTCAGCTTCAGACATATCGGCCCCTTCCCAGCCAGGTACGCTCCTGCCTTAAGACATCTGCACTCTCGGTTCTCTCTGCCTGTAATGCTCTCCCACAAGATATTTACATGGAAGCTCCCTCATTTCCTCCAGGTCTTTGCCCAAATATCATCTGCTCAATGAAGGCTACCCTTGTTGAAATTCCTTCTCTCACATATAAAAGTGATTCTTCTCTCTCATCATTTCCTACCTTGTTTCCCTGCTTCATTCTTTTCCATCTGTTTATCACCAACTGACATTCTGTGCATGATTATTTGTTTGCTGATGGGTTAACTCTCTCTCCTACTCCTGTCCTCCTGATGGTAAGGTTCTTGTGGGCAGGAGTTTTTGTCCATTTGTTCATTGCTATAGCCTTCACATCACACCTCTGACAGTGCCCAGCATATCACAACACTCCATAAATATTCATCAAAGGCACAAGCCATGAGTCCAAGGTGCTGGATGGATTGTACACTGGCGCACTAAATTCTTCCAGGATAAAAGCAGGGCTCATGTTTGAGAGGAAAGTAATAAACCAGGCATTAAAACTCCAGGAAAAGTGTGGGTGAAAGAGGAGGAAGAGTTGACAAAAAGAAGAGTGGGTAGTATAAGCAGCACATGCCTCAAAGGAGCATTTATTTAATTTTATTTCATTTTAAAACAATCTATCTTTTAGACTGTGATGACTTACAGGGCTGGGATGGGGGGTGGGTGGGACAGACGCACAAATGGGTGGGGTGGATAAATGTATATTTATAGCTGATTTGGGGCTTCCTGGGTGGCTCAGGGGAAAGCATCCACCTGCCAATGCAGGAGACACAAGAGACACGGGTTCGATCCCTGGGTTAGGAAGATCCTCTGGAGAAGGAAATGGGAACCCACGCCAGTATTCTTGCCCAGGAAATCCCATGGATAGAGGAGCCTGGTGGCTACAGTCCATGGGGTCCAAAAAAGTCGGACATGACTGAGCAACTGAGCACACATGCAGGCATAGCTGGCTCACACTGTTGTGCAGCAGAAACCAACACAACATTGTAAAGCAATTATCCTCCAATTAAAAATAAAAAAATAATAAAAAATCTTTTTAAAACTATAAACAATACATTAGTTGTTATTGAATTCTATTATCTGTTGGCTTGTTTTCTTTTCTTTTTTTTTTTTTTTTTAAGATGGACAAAAAAGGCCTGAAAACAGTGTCAGAGAATAAGAGCATGTGGACATCACCCCTCAGCAATGTGGTATGTGCAGCCCCATAGAATAAGCAGCTGCAAGAGAATGGATATGTCCTCTAAGGCAAGCAGGTGTCAGGAGTTTGTAAATCTGGCTGCACATCAGCATCACCTGGGGTGTGGCTCTTTAAAAAGTAGAAGCGCCCAGGCCCCACTTCAGGCCGGTTGAATCAGAATCTCCCCAGCGAGGGAGTCCAGGCTTCAGTCCTTGTTAAAAAGCTTCCCAGGTGACGCTAATGTGTAGCCAGCACTGTGATGCTCGGAGGTGGATGACACAGCAAGAGGGAAGAGCCAGGGGACTTAGTCGATGTGCAACCTGAGTCTCAAAGGACACAGACAAAATCATGGGCGGCACAATGGGGGCGAGGAAAAGAAAGTACAAACATGCATGGGGATGAAAAGCCCCAGGAGAGTGGGAAGGGGCTTACATTTATGACCGGTGGCAGAGGATCACATGAATGCAGAGGCTTTAAAAGGTCTCAAAATTCGGAGTTGACTCCTTTTAGAAGAAAATCACTGGGTGAAGCTGTCCCAGGCTTGAAACAAGCTGGGGAGGTGTTGATTACCACCTAGGCCAGTTCCAGATTTGGGGAATTCAGATGATACGTCAGGTCCAAGGTGGATAGAAGGTGGGGATGTGATAATAGCTTGCAAGTTTCTCCTGGTGGCTTTGGAAAATAGGAAGTGAAGTGGACCCCTAGATGTTCATTGTTATAGGCTGTGTGTTCTGCAAATGATGACCAGGTCAGTCTTGGGTCTCCATCAGGAGAGGCTGAAGGCAGGCAGTGGGAGCATGATGTTGGACCTGCTTAGAGTAACCCCCATGGACAGTTGGAGGAAGGTGTTTCCATTCTGTCTGGACTACAGGGGTGGATGCAAAGCAGGTTTGGTTAGGTAGGAAGCTGGGCTGACTAGACCAGAATCAGGTC